>NC_135511.1:3641599-3684099 GCF_051989575.1 Stigmatopora nigra | reverse complement strand
AGCCATAGGTTCCCTACCCCTGCTACATAGCAATGTTTCCCAACCGCTGTGCTGTGAGCAATGTTCATACTATGTAATATTCAGAGAGAAAAAATAATATGACTATAACGAGAATATTGAATGATTACAATGTTAAAATCCAAATATGATGATGATGTTAAATTATAGAAGATTCAAATTGTGAAATTTTTCTTGAACATGAACCAGAAGTTATTTGGTTTTGAGGGCACCGACTTTTGCTAACGTAAAACTGTGAGAGCACAACGTTTTTGGGGAATATTAGGATATTTAATATTTGGATAAAAGTCATAAAATTATCCGATTAAAAATACATTACCTTACTTATTTTGGCATCAATCCAACCGGAAATTGTTCAAGGCCCGCAAACATCAACTTTTGGTGACATTAGGTCAGTGTGAAAAATTTGATTTTAGAATAATTTTGGAGTTTAATGTGATTACTGCTGATACCGTGATGAAAATGACTATTGTTATACATAGGTGACATAGTTTTAAATTAAAATATTTTCAGATGGCGGTGTCCCTTGAGATATTTTTCAATGCAAAAACTGTGGTTGGGGAAACACTGCTATAGAGTACGCATCAACCTCATCTTGTTTTGGCAGGATTCCGTCCCATGCCTTCTGACCCCTTCCTGGGGTCCAACTCGTCCTTGCCCCCACCGCTGAGTGACCGCATGCGCAAGCGTCGCGCCTTTGCCGATAAGGAATTGGAGAGCATCATGCTGGAGCGCGAGTACAAGGAGCGCGAACTCCTGGAGAGCGGCCAGGCCTCCCCTCTTGTCTTTCCCACACACCACGCCATCGACTACAATGCTTTCAAGACGGCATATTCATCCGAGGGATCCCCGAAAGAAGTGTGCTTAAGCCCCGTCTGTCTGGACGCGCCCCCGGCTTATACTGTGCCCGTCAACAATGTGGAGCTGGTCTCATCTAACGTTAGCGTGGCTACAACTTACCGGCATTACCCGCGGGGAGGTTTTGTGGTTTGGCCCCGGGGGACCGCCAATCTGGGTGACACCCTGCTCTATCGCCAGTGTCTGTTTAACACCGCATCGCTGCAGAACCTCAAGCCCGTGGAAGGCGAAAGCTCACAGGCCACCTCATCGCAGGAAACAGAGTACCCGCCAAAATCTAACTCGGCTTTCTACATGCCAAAGAGGAGCTTTGGACAAGCTTTTGGACAAGCCAAGGACAGTGCCAAATTCTCGCTAAAAGTCAACTCCACCTTCCACTCGCTAATCCAACAGTCGTTGGGTGAAAAGGTCGGGGGAACAGCCGAACTAAGGGGGGCACCGTATTGCAAAGAGCTCCTCCAGGAGGCGGCGCGCAAGCTAAAAGAAACTTCCGAAATGGACGCACAAAGTGGCAAAATGGGTGACAGCTGTGCCAAGGACTTCCTGTCTGATCAGGGAGGGACCAAGATGGGAGCAGGCGAGGCTCTTTCTTTCTCTGTGGATGCCATTTTGAAAAGACCGCCCATGAGTCGGGCGTTCCATTGAACTCTAAAGAATGGGAAACACCATATTTGTTACATGTATATAAATTGCTGCAGGTGCATGTGGAATATTTTGTCCAAAATATTTAAACATGTTCCTTATGACAATAAAATTTATGGGAACTTGCCTAAAATGACTCACGGTTAACTCTTTCAGTGACATCAACCATGATAGACATCTAATTATGACGTTCTAAGAACTAAATTACTTTAAAATAGTCTGTCAATGGGTTCATCACTAGTTAAATTAAATTAAATCCCTTTGAACTGGCAGGGCCAACAATAAATAAATGTTTGTTAATTTGTTGCCAAACTTACCACTTCAAAAGGATTTATGTCTATCCCCATTAGTAGCAGCATATATTTTAGAGAATCTTTACCTCTAGAAGAGGTGAACTTTTTTTAAAATTAATTTATTGGCGGTATTAGACATTCAATTACCCTTCTGCTTTGATCATTTGTTAATTCAGTACCAAACAACCGCAGATGTTTGGACTTCAATCCCCAATAATGGTAGCCAATCAGTTCATCACTAGCATTATTTTCACGCCATAACAAAAAATATCAATTAGGGTAGAGCAGCTACTAATCTAGAATACCGTTGCTACTAAAGTATTTAAAGAATCAGTACATATAGTTGAGTTTGACATGAAGTTTATTAAAATAAAATCAAAAGAAATATAGATATACTGTAGATCCCCTGGTAGCGTAGTGTTTAATATTTGCATTTCAGAAAATAAATGTAATTACAGTGTTCCCTCGGTTATCGCGGTTAATGGGACCGGGACCACCCACAATAAGTGAATTTCCGCGAAGTAGGGATGCCCCTTCAAAAATGCTTCATTTTAATTTAATTTTTTTTCTTTTAAATATTTTTTTATACAGGTAGAGAGAGGTTGAAATTCATTTTATAACAAAAAAAACTGTCAAATATGTTGTCTCAATGTAATTATTATTTTTTCCCCCTAAAAAAAACGCGAAGCTCTGAATCCGCGGTGGCTGAACCGCGAAGTAGCGAGGGAACACTGTACTATGTTTCGTTGGAACATTTCCACTATCCCATTACTGCAGTGTTTTCATAACAATTACACAAGAAACTTTCAAAGACAAGCTGAATCCCGTTTTAGCTTGTCTGTTTTGATGTAAACGTAACTTGTGAGTGTGTGTCTCACAAAAGGAGACGCTTGTGTTCTTTAAACTGCCGTTGATAAAGATCTGCTGAGGATCTTGAGATGAGGTCGTCAGAAGGTGCAAGATTGCCGCAGTCAGCAAGGGAGCCGACTGGATTGTTGACTTAACTGTGCGCCTCGTCTTTTCTACAGTTGCTGTTCACCCAGTAGCAATTTGTTTGTGTGCGCGCAGGTGTCATTTGCCTTTTAGGAACTTGTCGGACTTTCCTTCATGCTGGGATGATGTCAGGCCAGACAAACAGACAGTCAGGGGGAAATGTGGCCTGGGAGTTTAGTCTTTGGTGTCTCTTATTTCACAGAGAAAACAAGGCAAAAGGTCACAAGACTGCTTGTTGTTGATACACGCTGCCGCTGCTGCTGATGTTAAATGTCACCCGGCTAACTGCAGGGAATACTTCGTCCAACATAAACTTTGCAGTAATTCACTGGTGCCAATGATGATGGTAAATGTCCAATAATTTTGGCTTGCAAACATCCCAGTGCTGTGAATTGAAATGAGTTCCTCACTAATGATTGTAGAGATGCAATTAAAGGTAATTTACATTATTCTCTAATCCCAAAATTAATTCAATGATGAATCAAAGGAATTGCACCTTTTTGTAATAATTAAAAATAATACATTATAAAAATGTAAAGTTGTTTTAGACAAGTCAAACTGAAGCCAAAACTATCTTAGTACAATCTTGCTGTTCAAAGTACATAAAACTTCTTTAAATGTTTAGCTAAATAAAGGTTCTGAGAATGAAAAAAAAATGAATAAAAATGACAAGCGATTCAGACTAAACTCAACCGCTTATCCTCATGGAGTTGCTGGAGCTATCCCAGCTAACTATAGTTGATGAATTGCAGAACACCCATTATTTCACACACATTTATTCAAATAACTTAAAATAATCAATAACAGTCTACATGCTGACAATACCCACAAAATAACCCCACCGTACTACGCACAAAAAAAATATTAAAATTGGAAATTATAAAGCAAAATCAGAAACAATGAGGAAAAACAAAACTAATTGCAACCAGATACCAGAAAAATAAATAAATAAATACTACACTTTATTGTGAAAGGGGCGGCCGAGTGGTTAGCGTGTCTGGCTCACAGCGGCGGACCTAGGTTGAAATCCAGGGCGGTCCACCTGTGTGTGGAGTTTGGATGTTCTCTCCTGGCCTGCGTGGGTTTTCTCTGGTTACACCAGTTTCCTCCCACATTCCAAAGACATGCGTGGAAGGCTGATTGGACACACTAAATTGCCCCTACGTATGAGTATGAGTGTGAATGATTGTCCATCTTCTCCTGCCCTGGGATTGGCTGGGCACCAATTCAGGGTGTCCACCAGCTCTGGTCCGGAGTCAGATGGGATAGGCTCCAGCACCCCCTGTGACCTTAGTGAGAATGAAGCGTTTCAGTAAATGAGATGAGATGACATGTGAATAACAATGAAAAAGGAAAATAGTGAAATGACAATAGAAAAAAAAGGCAAGTGAGAGTGATTTAACTGCCATTGGCTGGAGCACAATTTGAAATATATCGCCGTTAATGGCAGCCAAAGGTATAAAATCAGGTATTGACACTGATCATGGCAAAGCAAGTAGGTGGGCTAATGGGACCACATAATGTGGTGGTGTCATATTGGTGGTCATTAAGAAGCACGGCAAGAACTTCACGCCTGCTGGTCGTGGATGCAAAATACATCACGGTCCATTAGTGACTCCAGTCATAATAGTGTAGCTTGTGCAGGGCGCCTTCTTCCTTTGCCGAAGATTGCAACGTACCGCCGTCAAGTGCTGGCGTGACCGCAAACGCCAGAGCGGCGGGACGGATGTCTGCTAGGACACTCACATCAGGTCACCTTCAGTGTGTAGACATGATACATTTCAGCTAAAATTTGAGGGTGGAGCTATAGTCAGATTGTTAACTCTTTCAGTGGACAGCTATTCAACAGCAGCCAATTGAATTACCGTAAGTGAAATAGATGAAAGTAGGATTTCTTCTTCTGTTTAGTTTTACTACTGTGGTGGCCAACATTTTAGTTGATTTTGAGAAATTCAGTCATTTTGATTAAGAAAATGGTCTCAACCTGATGTGTAGGAAATTGCTTCAATACAAACACTGTCAATATAAGTCTCTATTTTTTTTAAATTTCCGACCAAGCTGTGAGCTGAGTGGATTGAGCACACAAAATGAAGTGGATCAGCCAGTAAGTATTCTTCTGATTTGAATAAACCACTAAAGACTGCATTGGCCAACGGTGGCTCGGTGTGGCAGTATTTAGCGCATCGGCCTCACAGTTCTGATATCAAGGGTTCAATCCCAGATTCGGACCTTCCTGTGTGGAATGTGCATGTTCTCTTCGGACTTGCGTGGGTTTTCTTGCGGTTTCCCTCCCACATCTCAAAGACATGGATGGTAGGCTGGTTGGACACGCAAAATTGACCCGTGGATGGTTATTCTTTTCTTTTCTGCGATTGGCTGGCCAACAATTCACGGTCTCCCACGCCTGGTGCCCCTAGCTAGCTGGGGTAAGCTCTAGCACCCCCGGCGACGATTGTGAGGATAAGCGGTTCAGAAAATGAATGAATGGATGAGGAGTGCTGAACAAGTTAGAGACAAGGAGCCAAAATGTTAAACTGTGAGAGTCAAAGGGCCAGTCAGAAGCAGCATAGGTCAAATTATTATTTTTAAATATAATGTATTATTTGTTTTTAATGTGCAATGATGAATTCGAATTTTAAAAAGAATAAAAATAAGACAAACATGAAACGAGACAAAGAGCCACAGTATATGCAAAATATGATAAAATAAAAGATGATTTCTGCCGGGAGCCGCATGTGGCTCGAGAGCAACGTGTTTGCCACCCCTGAATGAGTGCTTGTTAGGGTTAAAAGTTAAATACATCATTGTTTCTGCATTTTTTAGTAATTTTCAGTTTGACTGGCTGGGCAAATTAAACATGAGCCAGCCCTGGCTGAACTTTAATTCCATTGATCAAACAGTGAAAATGTCCCAAAATCAAGGAAAAATGTTCCTTAATTTCGGAGGATGTAGCCCGCAAACGAACAGGAAGTGACGGATGAGATGAAAAAGCACTCTGATGCAATGTTCTCGTCGTCAAAGTGAAACGGATGACAAATCTATCTATGAAAGATATTGACAACAAATAGTGATGCAACGCATGTAGAACAAAAAGTCCCAGACACACATTAAATGCTTTAACGAACACGTATTGGACATCTTATGCCATCAACAGCAGCCAAAGAGGTAAGCATTTGTACCAGCCAAGTTAATTCAATGGCTGCCATTGACGTCAAAGTTCATTCATGCCCAGTTAAAATGTATTGGACTTCAACTAATGATAAAATAATTTAAGATTAAAAAAGAAAATAGGCATATGATAGGGCAACTATCACAAGGAGATAGCAGATATTTTCAAAACAATCTAAACTTAGCTGCTATGTTTGTACTTATTTGCATTTTGGTCTAAGCATACATACGTACACGACCCTTGAGTTTTAACTTTGGCACAAGTTCTGTTTGTTTCGCATCAGCCAGGTGCGGCGGTCATTTATCAGTGACTTAGGAAAATCACGGCTCACGCAGCGGCAGTCGTTGTGGTCGGGCAGCTGTCCGACCCGTCGCATCGCAACGCCTCTAAAAAGTGTCATGAATCATGAGCAAGAGAAAACAAACTGGGCAGGAATAACACAAGAGTGCAACAACGTGTCACTAAGGTTATTTTCTTTGGGGGCCACAGTATGACACAAAGGCTTTTTCCATAGCATTTACATGAAGATTTAGACTAGCAAATTTGCAACAAAATGGCAGGTGGAAGAGACATTTGTTTTTATTGACCGGTCGCACCTCCCCCCACAAAAGAAAAAAAAGGTTTAACTTGGATGACTTCCTGCTGATTCTGGGGCACCTTTTGTTGATTTTGGTTTATTTTTTGATGATTTTGCAGCATTCCAAGTTCCTTCCTGTACCACCCCCCCCCTCAGAAATAATGACAACCAATGGAGAATTCTTTGCAAGCCCTCGTCTAAAATCAATAAAACAATTTTGAGGGAGTTGAAAGTGCCATTGGAAATTAATGGGGTCATTGAAAACGTAAAGTTTTGAGCACATTTTGGAGTTTGTTGAAAATTAGCGTCTTCCTGGACGTATTACACGGTTTTACCAAGAAATGTCTGATAACTTTTGTGTCCTCATTGATGTGTGAATTATGTGAATTAGGACAACGACCGTAGGCTATCGGAATTGAATGAGACCATTTTAATCCAACCCCTAAAAAACGTTTTTTTTGGAGCGACCAGGAAGTTAGAAACATACCTCTCAACTTGTACGTTTTACAAGTATTTCATACGTTTTTTTTACCATTTCAAATCATGTACGCCGTACATCGACTTTTGTACGGGGAACAATTTTGTTTAAAAAAAATCTTCAATATATATAAAAACCGATCTCAACAAGACCGTTTTGGCTAAAATCCAGATATTCTCGAAGGCTGGTAGCCAACGATCGTTACTATTGTCAAAAATTATCCTCAATCGTATGTGTTTTTTTTAGCGGTGCGTACGGCAATATCGATAAAGGATGACATGCGCATGCGTAGATAGACATAGAGAAAATATCGTGGAAGCAAGCATGGAGGAGCCACATAGTAAGAAACGAGTTACCGCGAGTAAAAATGCATCGTACAGTGTTTGTACGGTTATTCGGGGGTTTGTACGGGGAATCATAATAATTTATAAGGGCAGTTATCGGCAGAGGTTGACAGGTATGTAGAAAAATCCAAAGTAGACCTGCGTTCCGTTAAATTTTAGAGTTTAGAGATTTCCAAGTCGGAACGGTGCGAAAAGGATGTTGGCTGTGCAGCAGGCCTAAAATCTGGACTGAAAAAAAAAGATCAATAATAACCTCAATTGTCACAGAATTAAAATAGTAACCCTAAACAAGAACATAATACAAAACTTTTGGTGGTGTGCCTCATTATGAGGCACCGTTTACTATGTTTCAATCATTTTCACAAGAGAGTTCTGCGGGTGTTAACCTTGGTGCTGCTCGAAAAACAAGCTGTTGCCACTGTGCAACTTTGAGCCTGTTTTGTCAACAGTGCCTCTGCTAATGTGAATGTTGTGGCATCAACATACTGTGTTTGAACTAAGTTGGCCCATAGCCTGTTTCAAGTGTGCACGCACAAACTTATCTCATATTTCAGTCTAAAAGATCACACAAAAAATAGTTTTACAAATTATCGTTGTACCTTGGAGATGAATTATAGTTATTGTACACTTTTGTATGTTAGACAAATATCAAATATAAGGTGAAGTGTATGTCATACATTTATGTTTTTAGTGGATCTGTTTATGAAACTGTTGCATCAAATTTCATGTAGGCTGTGGAGTATAGAATGTATTATAGTCACTAGGATAGAATTTTGCAGAGCCTAATGGAAAAGTTCCATCATGACACCTTTTAGTTAAGGGGGTGTCATCTATCACGACACTCCCATTTCTTTGTCTACTTCTTCCCGCCTTAAGTTTGTACCTAGGTCACATGACCCTTTGTTAATAAAACTAGCTCAATTGTTGGAGGTAGGTAGGGATTCGAACTGGTCACGCTGGGGGATGGACTCATCTCCAAGCGCTGGCTGCTCCCGACCCCTCCCTCAGCTGAAGTCTTTGAAAATCTCATCAAGCCGACTCTGCGTGTGCTACCTCTGATCCGAAGTTATTGAATGTAGATGGTTCTAAACCTTACATAGGCAAGTGAAATATTTTATTAAGATCTGACCTTGTGGAACTGTTAGTATGGTGTTGATGTGTATCGTTCTGACGACTCATCAAAATTTGCCTCTGTAATCTGCTCAGATGAAATAACAAAAACTCAGTTGTTATTCATTTTTCGGTCACACCTCTTTTCAGTTTATGTTTTAAATTTGACAGCAAGCGTCAGGCAAATTTGCAGCCATAGCCAACTGTCTTGAAAGGCTTCATTTTCAAAACATTCCTGGAGGTACTACCGATTTAGTTTCAGGATCTCTCAACCAATGGGTCTATCTTTTGAGGACAGGTGGAAATGTCAATAAAGCATGCTCCCTATACCTGACCAAAAAAAATACTCTCTCTGAGGATGAGACTGGGGGTGCTCTTGGGGGTCAGACACATATTTGACTCCACCTGTAGAATAACCCTCTCCCCCTATAAAAACATGAAAGTGTTTTATGAGGGGGAAGCTGTATGATACAGAAGTATACCACCTCTGAAGTTCCACTCATCCAATACATCATCATTATCGCTGGGATTCCACATGGCTCAAAAGCACGTGGCCAAGTGTACAAGTACAAGTCACACACTTGCAGATGGGTTGTAAGCCTTAATTCACATTGAAGCTTCTTACTTATGTTCTTACACACAATGCAATTGCCCGAATACGGGATGAATAAAGTTATCCAATCCAATCAATCCAATCCAATAACCCATTGACTGGCTGGGCAAATTAAACATGAGCCAGCCCAGGCTGAACTTTAATTCCATTGATCAAACAGTAACTTTGCCATATCAACACTTAAAATTCAAATTTTGGAAATTAGAGTATTTCAGGAGTGAATGTGATTCACACAAAATTGATATACACTGTAAAAAAATGCGTAGTACAATTTAAATCAATCTGTTATCATCATGTTTTTACATTAATTGAAATATTGTTTTGCGAACTATTGAAAAAGTACAGCATAAAGAAATTAAGATTATCTTTGTGTTTGGGTCGTTCTATGTCGGTTTTACAGTCAGTAATTCCAACATGTGTCACGCTGAAGTTGTACTTGCATGTGGTGCAATGTACAAATGTTGGTCCTTTTGGAGACGGCTTTAACATGGGATATTTTGTTGAATACAAACCATTAAACTTCTGCGAGTGTCTAGGTTTTCATCCAAATTGCCATCCATTTTTCCCTTAACCCGAGCAAGCATATTGGTAAGATTTACCAGTGCTGTGTACGCCTACTTCCTTTAGAACAGTGGTCTCAAACCGGTCCTCAAAGGGCCGCAGTGGGTGCAGGTTTTCATTCCAACTCAACAAGGATACCTTTTGCAAGTGCAATCAGTTAATTAGAGTCAGGTGCTAATTATTTTAAGACACCTGATTGGTTAAAATGTCGGCACTGGATCGGTTGGAACAAAAACCAGGACCCACTGCAGCCCTATGTGGAACCGGTTTGAGACCACTGCTTTAGAACAACCCCAGAAATAGGATTTGTTAAAAAAATAAAAAAAAGACTGGTGGTTTAGTCAGCCTTAATAATGCTTAATTCCCTTATGAAAAAAATTAAAACGAAAATGTTAAAGCGATCGATTGCCACGTTGAACTCGCACAAGACGAATCATTCGTCAGAATTTGTAACCCGGATGATTCACAACGCACTCGTGTTACCGAATTCTTCCGATTTACAGTGTAGTTGAATCAAGATGGCGGAAGCCATAGCGATGGTGTAAATTTCAAAGCATTTGAATTGGAAATTTGGTACTTCCAAAATGGTTGTTTAAAAATAAATTAAGTGAAAATTATTTGGGGTTTCTGGAGGCTATTGAGGCTGTCCGGAGTCCCGGAGTTTGCCTTGCATTTCTGTAGAAACTCCTGAAATTCCGGAGGAGTTGGCAGCCTTGGGAAACATATGAATAATATTCCTAAACTTCTAACTCCTTTAATACTAGTTCATAAAAAAGTCATTTGTCGACATTATCTGCTTCCAATCCATTTGAGATGGGCTGATTGTTTCTGGCTGTCTTTTTTATTTAGTTATATTTAGTGTATTTAGTTTTTCACGCTGACGATGACATTCGAAAAATATCTTACTTTTGTTTTATTCATTTTTTGGCTGTATTTATTTATTTTTCACATTTTCTTTCTCATTTTTAGTGATTTGGTTCATTTAATGCTAGCACTCCCTCTGGATTGGATGGCCATCGCCCTCAATGACAACCAATAAATTCTCTACTACTAATAATATTTACAGGCCTTGAGGAAAAAGAATCAGGATAGAGAAGCCAATTCAGAATGCTGCTGCAAAAAAAGAAGACAAATAATTTTATTTATGATTTATTTATTTCCTAACTGGGTGAGTGCCATTGACAGTGATAGACATCCAATTATTTGGCATCCAATCAGCTTCTATGATGAGTTTAAACAAGTTTATTCCTCATAGATCTCCAATCCAATGGAAGTAGAAGTGTGGCAGGGAAAGAAGATTTTTTCCATTCTGCGGCAATCCTCCTACTTAAAATGAATTGGACGTATATCACCGTCAATTGCAGTCAATCAATTAATTGGTATGGAAACAGGTGTTCAGAACATTCACAGCAAGCTCCTCTCTCTCCATCAAAACATGAAATAAAAACAAGGAAATGTCATCAAACCCTAACCCTTAACGCAGCGTCACAGTCGCGATTTGCACCAAACGCTAACATTCGTGCATCTCTGTGGTGACGGGGTGCATGATGGGAAAACCAGACAAACATGTGCACTCTTTAAACCTGTCGGGGGGGAAAAAGAAACGTGACGAGCCAGGGAAGCTTCTTGTCAGAAGTGGGGTTGACACGTGTAAGCGGATCCCGCTGCATTTGAACTTTTTGGGGAAGATTGAGACAGACGAGAATCGAGCACGGAACCACGGCTTGTCGCGATCAGGAGGGAAAAATATATAAAAAAGGTGAAGGAAATCGTAAAAATGGCCATTTGAAAAAAACTTTACATTCTTTTGGCCTTAGGGATTTAAATGACTCCAATTTAAATCCGTTTTTACATTGTACCAGGATATGTTGTGGTATAACGTGAAGCAGGCCAAGAAAAATGTCATAAAGCGATTACTTCCGACCAAGTGATGAAGAAAGCAAAGCATGTACTGGTTGAAACGATATGTCAGCTGCCAATTCGTTTATAAATTTGACCAAAATATCCCTATTTATTTCCTATGGGAATAAATAAATAAATATGTAAATATATATGTCTATACAGTTGCGGTCAAAAGTTTACATACACTTGTGAAGAACATAATGTCATGGCTCTCTTGAGATTCCAGTTATTTCTCCAATTCTGATTTTTCCCTGATACACTGCTTGTAATAGATATTTCTTTGTCACAAAAAACATTCATGAAGTTTGGTTCTTTTATGACTTTATTATGGGTTAACAGAAAAAGTGATCACATCTGCTCAGTCAAAAATATACATACAGCAACACGAATTAACAATTTTGGTGACTTAGAAAGTTGTGCCAGTGAAATGAGCTTCAAAGCACGGCCTCTTAACTTCTTGTAAGTGATTATCAGTGACTACAGCTGGTGAGTTCTCTGAGGCCATTTAAATAGAGGCATGGCTTAACGAGACATTGAGAATTGGTAGTAAACCCAATGTGAATAAAGCTAACCGCCACTTCCTTCTTAATAGTCATTTAGTAGTATTTTGGGTCATGTCCAGATCACAAATGGTTTTTGCAGTATAGCAAATTACATGTCACTTCCTGTTAATTTGCTGGCAGGTCCAGGATGCTATTTTTGTCAAAAATAATTCCCACCTTAGGAGTGATTATCAGATTATAATGATTGGGGCTGTCATAAATTTATATGGGATATTTGTGAAATTTTGACAGAATGTAAATCCATTCGGACTGGTTAGTGCGTCGGCTTCACAGTGGGGGACCTGGGTTCAAATCCAGGTCAGTCTACCTATGTGGAGTTTGCATGTTCTCGCCGGGCCTGCGTGAGTTTTCTCTGGGTACTCCGGTTTCCTCCCATATTTCAAGTACATGCATGGTAGGCTGATTGGACACTCTAAATTGCCCCTAGGTATGACTGTGAGCGTGAATGGTTGTTTGTCTCCTTGTGCCCTGCGATTGGCTTGCCACCAATTCAGGGTTTCCCCCGCCTCTGGCCCGGAGTCAGCTGGGATAGACTCCAGCATCCCCTGGGACCTTAGTGAGGATAAAGCGGTTCAGTAAATAAGACGAAATGTAAATCCATTCATTCGTTACCTGTTTCGCATATCCTTATAAGGTTTGTGGGAGACTACATCAGCTGACTTCATGCCATGGGCAGACTACGCCCTAGACTGGTCCCCAGTTACTCATTGGACATACAGAGACTGACAACCATCACAATCATAGTGCCAACGAGCGGAAATAAATCTGAAGTCAGGGGAGTGAGCCACGACAGCATTAAGTGGCTGTATTGTGAATTATTTAACTAAAAACTGTTCTTATTGATTAGACATCTCGGGACAAACTCATTTGAATTCACAACAGGTTGATCAGTCGCTGCATGATTGGACTTCCATCATTGCAGCACTGCATTGAAAGAGTTGAATCTAATCTAGCAGTAGTATCAAGTATTTACTAGAGTATTGATATCATGTTCAAATGTTGATGCATTGTGACAAGCATCCCCATGTTATATTTCCACAAATTGTTTTTTCTAGATAATTAAGTTTTATGATTTGTGGAGAGTAGACTTAACCTGTGACTAAAGATCATTTATGTAGTCATTCCGAGAGCAGAGACCTACTCATGCACGTTGTCGAAGCGAGTCCAAGGATGGTGGGAAAAAGCAAACTGTCGGGCCAAAAGGTTGCAGCCCTGGGAAGGCGCGTCGCTTAAATCTTGTGTGACATTTATGTGGACGTGTGTGAATCAGCTTTTTCCAAAAGTCTTTTTGCTCCATTTTCTCTTCAAGTCTCCACTTTTTCTCAAGAATAAAAAAGCAATAAAAACACATCAACCTCTAGATAACACACGGCAGGGTCCGAACTGTGGTCACCCCCCCCCCCCCCCCAAAAAAGATACAATTGAAAGGGAATACTGCAATGGAATATTGCGATTTTGGCAACAAAATTGGATCTCTGAGATTTGATCTCTTATGATGCACGTGCAATGTGGATTTTAAAAATGAGGTAATTTTTTTTTTTTTTTTAAACCTTCAGAAATGAGGCGGTATATCCATATTTTGCACGCGAAAAAGGACCTGATAAAGTTCAATTTGTTTTGTGATTAAGTCATGAAATAATTCATTAATTCATCTTCCATTCTGTGCATCCTCGTTATGGTTGCCAGAGCCTATTGCAACTCACTTCAACCACACATCGGGGCAATTGAGTGTTCAACCATCTTACCCTTCATGTTTTTGGTATATGTGAGGAAACCAGAGGGCCCAGAGAAAACCCATACAAAGCCAGGGAGAACATGCAAACTCCACACAGTAAAGACCCACTTGTGTTCGAACCCTCAACCCAAGAATTGCGAGGCCGATGAGGTAACCACTAGACTGCAAGGCCGTGCTATTAAATTATCTCATCTCATTTTCTGAACCGGATTATCCTCACTAGGATCGCGTGGGGTGCTGGAGCCTATCCCAACTGACTTTAGCCCAGAAGCGGAGGACACCCTGAATTGGTGGCCAGCCAATCGCAGGGCACGAGGAGATGGAGAACCATTTACACTCACACTCATACCTAGGGACAATATAGATGGTCCATTCAGCCTACTGCATGTCTTTGGAATGCGGGAGTAAACCAGAGTACCAGGAGAAAACCCACACAGGCTCGGGGAGAACATGCAAACACCACACAGGTCGACCGACCTGGATTTGAACCCAAGACCCCCACTGTGAGGCCGACGTGCTGACCACACAGCCGCCGGGCTGCCCTACTCCATTAAATTAATGATTGAAACATATTTCATTGTGAGGATGCATTCATTCGCCCATCCTAGTTCAGAAAAACTGGATATCTAGTGTCGTCAATAGCTCTAAAAGCAGTGAGCAAGCAGCAGTAACAGACAGTCCTCCCAGTTTAAGTGAACTGGATGTCTATTGTTGTAAAGGGCATGCAGTTGTTAAGGAAGTATATTATAGGTCACTATGTGTAACCTTCGGGGTCTTTTGATTTTGGATGACTACCTGTACATTTTGCATAATTTTCAGGTAATTTCCAATACATTTTATGGATTTTCCTCTTGCTTTTGGAGCATTTTCAGGACAATTAATCTTGGGGCATCCTCCTGCTGGTTTTGGTCCATTCTGGTGTACAATTTTGATAACTTCCTCTTGATTATAGGGTTGATATCCGGTCACTTGATGTTTTGGGACATTTCCAGGAAGTCTTGTCAAAAATAATGATCAAAATTGAAAAAGTATGGGTATGTTTTTTTGTCATTTTTTTTTCTGGAATTGAGCTGATTTTTAGTCACTTACTATGGGCACCACAGGTCACTTTGTTTATTTGGACATGTGATTTGTGGCATGCAAAAAAGTGGACAAACAAAAAAAAGCTAGCGTATTTCACAATGATGACACTCATCGTGTATTAGTTTTGCTTGAAGTTGAAGACCTTGGCAGACACTTGGATCTTGGTCTACACGCAAACGACTGTTTTCCACATATGGATTTTATTTCTGTCTTTTTTTCAAATGTATTTTCCGCATCCACTTTCAATTGCATGCCATCCTTCTATTGCTTTGAAATAAATGAAACAAGAAAAACATTCTTGGGAGGAGGTCAAAGTATAGGAACTTATCCAAGTCTCGATATCGAAATACTAAAATAATAGTAAATTAATGTAAATAATAAATACTAAAATGACAGTAAATAAATGTAAATAATAAATACTAAAATAAAAGCAAATAAATGTTTATAATAAATACTAAAATAATAGTAAATAAATGTAAATAATGAATACTAAAATAATATTAAGGAAATGTAAATAATAAATACTAAAATAATAGTAAATACATGTAAATAATAAATACTAAAATAATAGTAAATAAATGTAAATAATAAATACTAAAGAAATAGTAAATAAATGTAAATAATAAAAACTAAAATAAAAGTAAATAAATGTAAGTAATAAATACTAAAATAATAGTAGATAAATGTAAATAATAAATACTAAAATAATAGTAAATAAATGTAAATAATAAATACTAAAATAAAAGTAAATAAATGTAAATAATAAATACTAAAATAATTGATACTGTATCGTGATATGATAATTGATCGCAAAAGCATCAATATTCAGTTCTTTGATTTTGCACAACCACAGTGAATACATGCTGTTTATCTTCATGGGGTAAGTTTAATTAACCCAAGTGACACTACAAGACACACGACTAAGCGGGCATCATCATCTTATGTTTGTTTTATACTCTCCTCTTACAGGGTTAGGGTTGGGACCGTGCCAAGTGGTATATGGGGACTTTGAAAAATAATTTAAAATTGGTAAATTTAGACAATAACAAATGCATACAAGGGCGGCCCGGCTGCTGAGTGGTTAGCACGTCGGCCTCAAAGTGGGAGATCTGGCTTCAAATCCAGGTTGGTCAACCTGTGTGGAGTTTTCATGTTTTCTGCGTGGGTTTTCTACGGGTACTCTGGTTTCCTCCCACATTCCAAAGAGATGCATGGTAGGCTGATTGAACACTCTAAATTGCCCCTAGGTATGAGTGTGAGCGTGAATGGTTGTTTGTCTCCTTGTGCCCTGCGATTGGCTGGCCACCAATTCAAGGTTTCCCCCACCTCTGGCCCGAAGTCATTTTCAAAATGTGGCTATATTCCTGAATACAATTTTAATTCTATGAGGTTATTATTGATTATTTTTTATGTGTCGCAGCTGTAGATGCAGTAGAGCTTTTATAGCCATAAAATAGTTTGAGGGTTGGATTGAAGGCGTCGCCAGAAAATGCACGGACCGCCGCTGCCCCTCCCGATATTTCAACAGTGTCCCTGGAACCCAGCAGCCCACTCACATCCAAACTCCTAACAAATCATATAAACCACAGGTGTTAAACTGGTAGCCGGGGGCCAGATTCAGTCCGCTACATCACTTTGTGCGGCCTGCAAAAGTAAATCATGCACGTCCACTACATTTTTAATGATAATATTCAAATGATGTATTGTAGATGTATAGAGACTATTTAATGTCTGTTACTTTTTCAGATGACTAAATAGAAGTTTTTTTTTTAATTATTCATTTGGGGGGTTGCTGGAGCCGAACTTGACGCCAGTTAGTCAAAGGACACGAGTTTAGGCTATATATTTGTTAAGTGAAAAACAAATGATTCAAAGATTTTTAAAAAAATTTCCCTTTCTAATAATATATTTTTAAACATTTCTTTAACTCTAATACAATGAATATTTGGAGTCCCCCCTTCAATTTTTAATCTTAAAGTTCCCTGCCTGATGCTCATAATCGCCTGGGATTGGCTCCAGCAGCCCCCAGAACTGAGGCCGACGTGCTAGCCACTCGGCCGCCAGCGATATAAATACCGAATAGAAAATTGACACATTTCCCTTTAATTCAAAAGGAAAACTTTTTTTTTAAAGTTTAAGGTTCCTCCCTTTTTGATGAATACAATTGTAAATGAATTAACATAAATCAATACAAGAAAATATTTGCTTTTAAGAGGTTCATAAAGAGGATTTGGACACATGTTAATCTTAATAACGAATGTATAGACCTTTAGAAGAGCTGTCAATTCATTAGGCAGCCTATTTGTCAGAAATATTGGCCCTCTGAATGAATCAGTAAGACTTGGCCCATGACAAAAATGAGTTTCACACCCCTCATATAAACCAGGCGCAACTGGGCTTATGTTTCGGATACTTCTCGGATGTGGTTTGGTCATCATCTCTTTGTCCCTGGTCAGTCATATCTCCAGATTTATAATTTCTCCCTCTCCTTCTGCTTTTCAATTCTAAATAGATGGAATACGATGCCACTTTGGGATAGCACCTGTCGGTGTACATGCTGTGTTCGTGTTAACAAAAGCAGTTGTTTAGCTGCATCTTCCTTTCTTTAATGCAGCTTTACGCGTTTATATTTTCTTATAACGGAGCATTCAATTCAATCTCATTTGATTTCGTTCCAGAGAGGGGGGATATATCAGCCAAAAAGCAACTAATGCAGGGCTTATAATTCTTAGATCAAGTTTTGTGTAATTGGAGCCACTTAGTGCAAATTTTTCACACCAATTAGAGATTTGCAATTTTGAGTTGTAAATCGAAAGGAGTGAATGGACATGTTTTAGTAAGAGTACAATGGCAGTACAATGAGATGAGATGTGCACCTTAATTTGGGAATTTTAGAAAAAAATGTGTGAATTGGACAAAAACTATGACAAGAAACAGTTAAAATCGTTTAATGTATATATTCTTATTAATTTGTCATAGGCTTTTGTGGTCAAGCCGTAAATGCTAGGTACAAAAGCAAATTGTATGGAGGAAAGTGGATAAAAGAAATATCAATTATGCCTATTTTTTTAATTATGGAAAAAAAAATATATATATATATATTTATTTTATTTTTTATAGATTTGGCATGCAAAGACATAAAGTTTGCGCTCATTGTCGTGTTCATAGTGATGTCGTGTTGGACCTTCTTTTACTCCCAGTCCAAGAAAACAACAGAAATGCAAAGACTCTATTTAGCCGAAATATATTTTGTGTAGCGTGAATATTTACGAGCTACCTTTGGATTGTTTCGCTCTTCTTTTACAACACTGACACATGGCAATAAGATGTTGGCCTGTTTGAAGTCACACATCTGCTAGCCAGCGGAAACGCGCAAAATCTCACGTGTCTCTTTGATTGTTACATTGGAGATGGAGTGTGTGTTTGTGTGTGTGCGTGGCCTAGCTGCTAGCTTGTAAAAGATTGGAAGATGGGGATTCCACATGCTTATCCAAGGAGATAATAAACAAAAGGGAAGAAGGGTGATATATTGGGCACATGTGGGATTTTGGAAGGATGAAGGACTCAAGTGGGGAGGGGAAAAAGGGGTTAGTATGGAAGCTTGAGGAATATCCGTGAACAAGATGAGGTCAGTAGATCGCATCGTCTGACTCAAAGAGGGCCCAACCTTAAACCCCCACCTCACCCACAAGAGAGGCTATGAGAAAGAGCTTTTACAAAAGCTTCAGGGCAGATTCACTGGTGCAAATATGCTAGCAAGGATGCTTTGTTTTGTGTCTGTGAACACATTACAGAGCCGTTATTGAAGTCATTAGCCGTCATTGACACAGATACACATCTATGCAATGCCAGCTTGGAAAACTGGTATCGAATAAACAATAATTGCTGAAAATGTCGCAAAAAAACAACCCTAAACAACAAAACATTTTGCAAACATTACGACTGAAAAATCTGAAAACAGCTATGAAAACCGACAAACCACAATACCTCAAAAAACATGCAAAAATTAAAAAATCTGAGCATAAAAACACTATAAAATGCCTCGCCTCACAGTTCTGTGTTCAAGGGGTCAATTGCCAGTGGTTCCGTACTTCCTGTGCGGAGTTTGCCTGTTGGCATTTAGGAGTTAGCATGTTCTCCCAGTGCAGGGGTTTTCTGAGGGTACTCCAACAACTAAAGACTAAAGCAGGGTGGGACTCACAAACGATGTCCCCAACGACTAAAGACGGAGGCGGGAAACGCAACACCACAAGAAACTGACAGTCAAACACATTGAATGCACACACAACCTTAAAGTCTAGCTAAACTGGTTAACCCAAAAGTTTGGTTATCAGCCAGCTGCTGGCAGGCGGATGGCTTTTTATGAAGGGCGCTTGAGACCGTATATGCAGCAGTGTTAATAGATTGGGTGGAATCCACCGAATTGGGTGAGTTATATTTATGGTCTGATTGGTTTGTAGACTTTGTGATTTGGGAACCCTGAGGTGAAGCCCACCACTGGCTCATGATCTCCATCTTTGAACGTCCACGGTGACTCGTGAGTATGTGGTTTGATACATGAATATTTAGGTATCTCGTGGACTGGCACCATGTAGCTTGCAGGCCAGTAGTTGGGGATCATTGCTCTAAATTCTCCCTAAGGAATGAGTGGGAGTATAAAGGGTTGTTTGTGTCAGTGTCCCATGCGATTACCTGGCAACCAATTCAGGGTTTCAAACTCCTACTGCCCACAGTTGGCTTGGAAAGCCTCCAGCACCAGCGCGACCCCTGTGAGGATTAGCTTGTAAGGAAAACGAATGAATGATTAAGGAAAAACATCACTTAAGAGCAATCGTTGCCAACCCTCTGGGTCAAAAGAGATTGGGTGTACATCCAATGTAAATAGAAATGAAAAAGGTGAATACATTTTGGTGTCATAACGGTCACCTGGGTTTGTATGTTTTTGTTCAGGATGACTTAATTCATTCTCCAGAACTTACTGTGATAAAAGCCTCACCCAAATTCAGTAAAGGTTTGCCGGAATGGAAGGAATGGTTGTGTAAAATAAATATTTTGCTCGTCGGGCCATTTGTAGTCCAGACAGCTGATGGTAATGTCGCTGCCACGAGTCCCGTCTGGGCCGGCTTCTTAATGCGTGTTATCACAACAAATCACAGTTGGAACATAAAACAACTGCTTCAAAATCACCTGATATTTCCAGGAACAAATTCACACATTAGATTGGAGGTTTAATCTAAATAGGGATGATCTCCGGATGCAGACAAAGTCAAGTTCCAGTCATAATTACTGCTGGGTGAAATTACCTTGTTATCTTACTAACTGTGATGAACCCAACTAAATGTCTTAAAACTAAACAGAAAAAAAGACTACATTTATCAATTACTTTACTGAGTTCGTTTTGAGAAAGAGACATACAGCCAAAGAAGCCAAATTCAAAGCATCTCCTCCAGATTTCTGACCTCTAGCCCTTTTGCTCATCGTTTCAACTACAGTGCAAATTTGAGTTACATGGTCAATTCCATTATGAAGTTATTGCAAAATTCCTTTTCTGAAATCTGTGACTTTTGAACGTTAACCTAACCACCCCAAAATGTGATCACCTCTTCAGTCTTGTGTTCCATTTATCCTGAGAATAATTAATAAATTTGTTCTTAACTCAATGGATGCCATTAATGGTGTCATTTGATCCATTTTGAAAGGTAGGGTTAACAGATATTTTAATTGGACATCAATTGTCGTAAATTGCAGAAGAGGAGTTAAATTATTTGGAAGAAAAACATGCAAATAAAAAAATCCAAACGTGAGTTTTGACCACATTATCCTAAAATATAATTCATTTTAAATTATAACTAGGATAAATCCACAAAACTCTAAAATATACAAGATGTTTTTCTGAGCATATCCACACACAAAAAACCCAAATAAAACTTCTTGCCAATGTTACAGAACTAGAGATATAAAAATGAATCATATCTGTCAATAAATCATGCAAATTTCTTCACATGGAGCCAGTCACTTTTACTCTCTGCCAGGTCTGGCACCAGACTGAAAACATTTCCACGAGTATTTGCTTAAAAATGAAGATTTAAGACGCGTCATAAAAGTATACCATTTACTCAAGTTCGCCGCCCACTCTCGGTAGGCAAAAACATATTTGAACGATGGCTAACATCACTTTATCAAACTTGTCTTATCATCTCCAGCCACCCAGAACACCTTTAAAAAAGAAAAAAAAGAACAATCAATTTTCAATTGAAGCCAATGTTTTAGAGTGTGGGGGGAAAAGAAATACAACATATAGTTCTTATGTTTGCAAGTGAGTTCTACACAGCCGAACACAAGCGGCAGTTTGTCTGCCTGATTTGTTTCCACGGACGCAGTATTTATCCGTTTGAAGACGACGCCACCAACTGTGTGTGTAGTACAAATATCCTGTGTCACCTACTCAAAAGGCCACTGGCATCATTTCAAACCAGCTTGCCCTAAACTTTACAGACCGGTTTTGATGACTGTTATCTGTAAAATAAATGATAAGTCTACTGGTCCCATGTATGCGAGGACACCCGGTATGTTGCAAACGATAAAATTAAAATATTGCTTACAAAATTTCTATTGTGTTCTAAAAGATTGAACTTAAAATTGGACTTTTATTACCATTTCGATAGAAAATCCTCAACTACCTCATGATAAGAAATTTGTTACAGTAAGAAAAAAGTGTTGCCCCATGTTAGACTGGATGTAGTGACACTACCGTGGTTGCAATACCCCATCTGTGAATTCTGCCACAGAGAAGACAGTCTACAGCCCTAACTGGACATGAAAATGAGGAATAATTACTCTAGGCAACGGGTAAAAATTGAAACATAAAATGGTGGCAAGTTCAATACCTGTTGGGTTGTGGCCTTCCAGTGTAGAATTTGTATGTTCTCCGCATGCCTATGTGGGTTTTTTTTCCAGGTACTGCGTTCTCTTCTCACATCCAAAAACATGCATGGTAGGTTGGTTGAAGAATCTTCCTAGATCTGAATATGAGCATAAATGTTTTTTTTCTTCTCATTGTTCTCCGTGATTGGCTGAAAAGCAGTTCAGGGTTTCCTTTACTGCTAAAACTTTAGTGGGATAGGCTTCAGCATCCCTGTGATTGAAGAGAAACTAGGATCTAAAGCTAATTAACTACATCGAAGATAAAATGTAGTGACAATTCTGATCAATTCATTATTATGAATATTTTCTATTGATCCTTCACACTGCCATATATGAATTGCTTTCTGCAAGTAACATAACAAATGCATAGCCTATATTTAGAAAACAGAAAAGTGTAATACAGTTCCGCCTACGAAGAACCTCCAAACTAACTATTTATCAAATATTTTTTGTCTCCAAAATGTAAAGATTTGGTTGATATAAAAACTATTCAACTTAAGTATGTATAAAATAACATTTTAGGATTTACCAAAGACCATCCAAAGTTTTTTCCAATTGAGAGACAACAAACATCACCTCAGAGGAATTTGCATACTTAAACAACCATCAAATTAGAAAAAATACTTAAATTTAACTGTACGTATGTGAATAAAGAGAGATGCACTATGGAATAGCAGCAGTGATGAATTCAAGTCATGTAAATTGGGGTGTCCAAACTTTATATTTCCAAATGCCACTAGGAGAAAAATTAAAGGTATTCACAGCCAACTTGAAATCATGCAAGTTCCATTCTTTAAACATGGGATTGGAACCCGGTGATAGAGGTCAAATCCATTTTGGACTCAGACACCCAGTCAAATCGCAATCTCTTGCCGTCAATAGCAATGAATGAATTAACAAATATACATACCCAATTGAAACAAACAAAGAGAATTAACGACATCTATAAAGTCAACTAAATCACAATCACGATAGCTCTATTTATCACAGCTGATTTTGTTAATATACTTTATGTTTTATAGCCTTTCTATCTTTTTTTAATCACATTTTAATATTTCTTAATACATTCCTTTTTCCTTTACTTTGTACTTTTTACTTCATAGCCTATATATATATATATATATATATATATATATATATATATATATATATATATATATATATATATATATATATATATATATATATATATATATATATATATATATATATATATATATATATATATATATATATATATATATATATATATATATATATATATATATATATATATATATATATATATATATATATATATATATAAGACAACTAATATAGCACTCAAATTGTTTTTTTCTCTTCCTACACTGGTTTCTGGGTTCAAATCCCGGTCAGTTCACCTGTTTGGAGTTTGCATGTTCTCCTCAGGCCTGTGTGGATTTCCTCCAGGTACTTCAGTTTACACCCCACGACACTAATGAGAATAGAGTGTTGGAGAAAATGAGATGAGATGAGGTACTTTGGCCAATATTGCTCGCAATAATAGTGCTGGCCACAGTGAGATTGATTCTCTTTTGTGTATGAATGATTTCATGTTCTCCTTTTGTTCAAACAAAATGGAAATGAATATACGTGACCATGTAATTTTCTTGTACTAGAACTAATCACATAATTTTAATTTGTATTTCTTAAAAAAAAACAATGATAATATTTTGATATTCAAATTTATTGCAAGTGTTATTTTTACTTTGATTTAACAGTTAAATCTCCATCTAATAAAATGATAATATTTTTTAATGCCGAGAAAAAGGCTGCTAAAGAAAGAAATGCAGAAAAGATTATTCCCCGGTTATGAGGCGTTTAATGACTTCCTGTCACTAAGGCAACGGGAAAAACACATTACATTCTGGTGTCATCATACTTGTTGAAATAACACTGTAATTCATCCATGAATGTAAAATTTTTATATCAAGTGGTTGCACACCCTCTTATGATTTGACTCTCTCACTGAGCTCAACTCACTGGCTGCCATTGACGGCGACAGACGTCTAATCCATTCCCAGTAGGATTCATTACAAGGAAGTACGTTTAGAGGTCGACGTCTGGAAAAGAGATAACAATGTTTTTGCGTACACAGCTTTGAGAGGTCAAAGTGAAAACAACACCTGTCTTGCTAAACACTCACAGACAACGTCAACAACATGTCGTTTCTGTGCATTCATGGCTTTGATTTGTTTCACGCCACCCGACACCACAGCAGAAGAAACATGCATCCTGCTCCATTTTGTCGCTTTTCATATGAAAAATTAATCTATCAGTTGCATTCCCTGTGCAAGATGTCAAATGTATTTCGACATCTACCACCAGTTAATTCATTAAATAATATTTAAACAGTTTAGCGAAATAGAAAGGTTTTGTTTGCTCAGTTTGTGGCGATATGACAAATTTACTGAAAATATATGTTTTTTTTAAATAAATTATGTACTCATTAGTTGGGCTGGCGGTCAAATTGTAAGCGTGCCAATCTCACAGTTCTAGGGTCGAGGGTTTAGACCCCAGGTAGGTTTTCTCTGGGTACTCCGGCTTCCTCACAAATCCCAAAAACATGCAGGGTAGGCTGGTTCAATACTTTAAATTGCTCCTAGGCATGAGTGTGAGTGTGAATGGTTGTCTGTCTCCTCAGGGCTTGCGATTAGATGGTCATAAATTCAGGGTGAATAATAATAATCGAAAGTTTAAATGTCATTTTTGGAGAGATTTTGTGGAGATATTTTGCTCTGCTTGTTGGTAAACTCCTGTAGTTGGCTTTTGATTTTGAGTCACTTGATAATTTTGGGCTCCTTTACGTTTTGCCATAGTAAAAACATAATCTACAAAAAAAAGAATGCCAAAAGCCCAAAATGGAAACCAAATGGGGCACTTGCTTGCCCTAGAACCACATTCAGGTACCCAAACCATCAACACCTGCATGTGTCACATCACGAAGTTGTGGTTATTGCGGAAAGTAGGCTAATCCCGCAAACTGCGGGCAGTCAATTCCCATGAAATGGCCCTGATATTCCTTTCATTTGTTCTCCGCCCCGCAATTAGTCGCGGTTGGGGAGGGGGCAGGCCATCAAAGGGGGTTGCTGCTCGCATGTTGCTCTGACGTCCACAAAGCAGAATGAAATATGAAATATCCAATTTCTGACTTGTAAAACGGAATCTCGGGGAACGGGAGGTGTTTCACGCGGATAATGCGAAACATTTGCTCTCTCTGAAACCGACTGCAAATAATTGCTTATTCCTACTCAAGTGCATTTGAAGGTGTGGCTTTCCAACGACTTTTTGATTTGGACATTTGAAAAAGAATACAGTAGCACCTTGAGATTAGGTTTATACAATTTGTGAGTTTTCGGTAGGTGAACATTTCATTTTGAGTTTGACTTAAAAACCAAAAAAAATGTACGAATTTGTTTCAGACATACTTGTAACTTTTTGTCTTTCCTTAATTACACTACTTTATTATACATCTTAGCAAGGCAGAAACACTTGCAATTTTGCTTGAAATTGTTTCTATATTTTAATAATTTATTTTATTTCTACCTTTTTAATCAAATAAAAACATGGTTTGTTTAGTGATTCTTTTTTGGTGCGGTGAGTATAAGGAGAGCTTTGACCACGTTGGTAGCTTATTGTTGCTAACATTTTGGCATGTAAGCATAAAAGGAGTGTCAAAGCAAACATCATAGCGCAAGACATCTGCGCGCTCATCATTTACGAGTGACATTTATCGCTTTGGCCAGTTCTCAGCCCGATTCTCAGGCCTCGGCAGATGTTCAACCTCAAAAGTCTCCAGCCCTTTAAACACCTCCCTTTGGATAACCATTAAATGTGCTTTTGAGTTGTCTTCATTGCTTTTAGCAATTGATGATGATTCAAGATTTGCAGTAAATACAGTAATCCCTCGAATATCGCAGCTTCAACTTTCGCGGCTTCACTACATTGCAAATTTTTTTCTGAGGGAATTTTTTTCTTTTTAATAAAAAAAATTTGTAAGTTCACTAAAATGTGAAAATCCACGCTGAAACTTACAAGCAGAAGCCAATAGGACTCAACACTGAACTAAAAAAAAAAAAAAAAAAAAAAAAATATATATATATATATATATATATATGTATATATATATATATATATATATATATATATATATATATATATATATATATATATATATATATATATATATATATATATATATATATATATATATATATATATATATATATATATATATATATATATATATATATATATATATATATATATATATATATATATATATATATATATATATATATATATATATATATATATATATATATATATATATATATATATATATATATATATATATATATATATATATATATATATATATATATATATATATATATATATATATATATATATATATATATATATATATATATATATATATATATATATATATATATATATATATATAGGTGCATATATAAATTTAAATACGGGTGTCTGGTCTACATTATCCGCGGGTGTCTACATTATCCGCGATAATTGAGGGATTACTGTAACTACAGCAGTGGTTCCTAACCTGGGTTCGATCGAACCCGGGGGGTTCGGTAAGTCAGTCATAAGCGTTCGGTGCAGCCTCTGCCGCGGAGGTCAAAACATATTGACTCATCAAGTCTATTCATAATTACATTCCCCCTCATAACCATCACTGGCTGCAGATGGCATTGCTAGGCCAATCAGTGCAGCGATGAATTTGTATATCATGAATTTGAAATAAATCACTTTTTTTTCCATTAAAGTATGGTTTGGTGAATGCGCATATGAAACTGGTGGGGTTCGGGAGGTCCAAAAAGGTTATGAATCACTGAACTAGAGGAAATTCCTTTATAGAAGAGATACTCTTAAATGTATTTTCTTTTAGAAAATGTCCTTATTGTCTTGTCTCTTTCAACCATTAACTCTTAGCTTGGCATTGAAAGTGTTAGATTCACAATCCATTTTGACCATGAGGGGGGAATGAACGTTAGTTTGTTCCCCATCAGTCAAAATGGATTGTACGTCTTCACCAATTGCACTGAAAGATGAGCATTCACAACCTGTACTCCCAGACAAAAGCAATTGGATGTCAATTTTTTTCAATAAGTTAATAAATATGAGTGTGCTACAGAAATATATATATATATATATATATATATATATATATATATATATATATATATATATATATATATATATATATATATATATATATATATATATATATATATATATATATATATATATATATATATATATATATATATATATATATATATATTTAATGTCTTTTACCTTGTCTGTATTCCCACACTTTTGCTACTGTGACAGTGAAAGTTCCCAAATATGGGATGAATAAAATTATCTAATCTGGTCGGTTCCTGTTAAAATTGGCACAATTTGAGGAATTTCTTTTGCAATATAATAAAAGAATGGTCACCAATGGATTTCTTTACAGGCCAGAGTTTCAAATTAATGGACGTTAATAGACATGTTTGTTAGGGAGTTAAATGAGGAATTGAAATTTAAAAATTAAAAAATTGGCTGAAATTTACAGTTTTAGCCCAAACAAATTCAAACAAACTATAGGTCTATTTGTGACAAGCTCATTTCAATTCATCACAGAAGTAACACAGGTTTCGACATAAATGCACGTCACTTATTACTTGTTACTTTCAACTTAATTAAAAATTCATATTAAATTTATTTTTCATTCACCTATGGAGTATTGCAAATAATAGTGTTTTCTTGGTGTTTTTTTTATATCATTTTGTTTTATTTTAAGTGCTTTATGAAGGAAACATTGTTGTAGTGGACTATGAAAAAAACAAACATTTTTTGGGGGAATGGAAAGTGAATTAAGATCCTGGGAGAGCACACTGATGAGCGGCTTAAATGCGAGCCAGGTGCCTGGCCATCATTGTAGCAGTCCGCTTCTCGCAAATCAATCGGCCGCTGTCACACTTAAGATTTTGGAGTGTGAAACGACACCTTGACTTGAGGGAAAACACTTGTGAGGGTTTCCAGTTGTTTGGAACGCTCGCCGTGACCACCCGCTGACCCCCCTTGACAGTCAGTCACCTGCTGCCAGCCGGGACCGTAGCTAACCTGCTGGCCCGCATCCCTTCACTATTTCACCTTTGTATGTCAAACCTTGTCAAGTTTTAAAGATTTCCTAACCTTTGCTCATACATCTGCAATGTCTTCATTCTTTTATTAGCATTTGGCATCGGAATAAGTTGCGACATGCCGGTAATAGATCATTATTGCTTCCTGAGAAAATCCTTTTGGCACTTTAGTAACAGTTGCAACAATAATAATGCTAAGGTTTTAACTTCTTGCACAGATAAAGACACTCAAAGGCACATTAAAAGTATTTTTAATTTTTAGTTAGTTTAGGAGCTGACTCGGGGATGAGTGGTTAGCGTGTCTGCCTCACAGTGGTGGACCTGGGTTCAAATCCAGGTCGGTCCACCTGGGTGGAGTTTGCATGTTCTCCCCGGGCCTACGTGAGTTTCCGCCGGGTACTCCGGTTTCCTACAACATTCCAAAGACTTGCATGGTGGGCTGATTGAACACTCTGAATTGACCCTAGGTATGAGTGTGAGCGTTATTGGATGTTTGTCTCCTTGTACCCTGCGATTGGCTGGCCACCAATTTGGCGTGTCCCCCGCCTCTGGCCCGCAGTCAGCTGGGTTAGGCTCCGGCGTATGAAGTATGAAGCGGTTAAGAAAATGGGATGGGGAGAGATGAGTTAGTTTAGTAATCAAAAACATTGGAGGTATTTGGAAAATTCACAGGAAGTGAACTTATAGCCACAGGAAGTCACCCATAAATGCACCACGTGCTTCTAGTACATTTTGGGCCATTCCAATGTTACTTCCTGTACATGGTCTTGAGGCATTAATTTGCCACTTCATGTAGATTTTGATGCTTAAAATAACAAGGGAAGTTCATGTGAATTTTTGGTGCCAACTTTAGTGTGCCTTGATTTCCTGAATTATTTACGTGTAAATGATGAGAATTGGAGGAAAAAATATACAGAACAGATATATTTTCAAATTAGAACATTTTTTACAATGTAAACACGCTGTTAATAAATGAGGAAGTTTTGTCAAATTTTGGTGGACCCATAAGTTTTGGGCAAAAACAGTGTATAATACTTGTGGACTTTAATTTCCCAATCTTTTTCGATGAGCAAAATATGTAAATCAGATAAATAATCAAAGACATGATACAATTTCAAATGGGGAGATTTTAATGATTTTTCAAGTTGGTATTCATTCCAGGTTTTTTTGTCAAAATAAACCATAAACAGACAATCAATGCCGTGAAAATTTTTGAAACATTGCGAACTTGGAACTTCGGGTACATAGGCAATGGATCATGTAAAAAAATGTTTCCTTTGTAAAGCATCCTTATAATGATCATCACCAGCTCCTCCCAGTGAAAATGAAGGTTATTGCGGCTTATGACTTAATAAGAAAAGAACAGGTCAAGTTTTTTAACGGCCATATGGCACCCATACATATATAACTAAAGCGTTCGTCCATTCAAATAGGGGGCTGTCAATCACACAGCAGGGAGGCAGGACCATATCCACATGTGAGATCAAAATGGCCACCATCTTTCTCCCATTTACACCCCCTATAGACGTGGATGATGTGAGCTGTAAATCAACTCGCATGTATTTAAAGTACTTTTTTGCAGTCCCTCACTGCATTCATTGAACTTTTGCTAGTTTTGTTGTTTATGTCAAGTCAAGTAAAATCCTGATCCAATTTGACTCTTGTTTGACAACTTCACTTGACAAAAAAGCTTCCTAACGCCCGAACCCTGAACTCAATAGGATTCCACTTTGATTTAACATTAACATTTTAAGGCAAGAATTTTTGTTTTGGTTCTTTGGTAGCAAAGATACATCATCACATTGAACTCCCAGAAGTGATTCATCTATGTGCTGGTGTGAGAGCGATGGGGGTATTTTGGATTGGGTTCCAGGAACAGGTGACTGTTAGAAACCAGCAGCAGAAAGTGGAACAATGAACTAGTAAGGTTGTTTAACATTTTGATGGAGGAGCCCCATCTTATCAAAGCAGGCGGGCTTTGATAGCGACTCGGGGATGCGAGTCGTTCTACGCTGGCACCTGCGGCCGCGGAGGCAATGTCGTTTTTGTCCACCGCCATGGTTGTTCCGGGCTAGCAGCGAGTGTCAAGTAAACGTGAGAAAAAAACTTATATACAGTTATGTATGCTTCTAAGTTAAGTATTTGTTATATTTTAGCTTACAAATACAAATATTACCTATCAAATTCAATGCTTCGACATTGGAACTAGCTTATTTCTCAAAAAGTTTTTAAAAAATTATTGATCAATGTCAGACATTCAAGAATGAAAGTTCATTTGTTGGAGACAACTGTTCCTTTTTTTGACACCCGTGTGCATAGTTGAGCGACATTTTCGGTCAGGTGACTAGCGGTTGGACACTAGATCTCAAAAAGTACACATTGTACAACATTCATTCTTTTTCCGTAACGCTTATCCCAGCCAGCTATGAGCACTATGTGGGGGACACCCTGAATTGGTGGCCAGCCAAACGCTGGCCACAAGGAGACAGACGACCAATCACGCTCATATTCATACTTAGGGACAATTGAGAATGTCCGACCAGGCCACCATGCATGTTTTTGGGCAATGGGAGGAAACCGGACTAACGGGAGGAAAGCCACAAGATTTCTAAAATCTCCCTGATAACTGATGACATTGTAGCACTGTATCAGTGTTGACACTCGTCTAGGTATTGATGCAGAACTATATTTACTTTTGAGCCATGAAGATGACTATTGTGAAAAGCGGTGATGAATTGCATGCTTTGGGTAAAAAGTGAATGAATCAGGCAAGCTCAAATTATACTGACATATGGTGTTGACAGCCTAAGGTTAGAATCAGGGAGTCATCACTAGTTCCAACACGCTTTCATTTATTTGCCAAAGGATGTTCATGTTGACAAATGCTGAAAGCAGATAGTTGTTCACAGTCATTAAAATCAATGTAATCTTTTTTATGTTGGCCACAAAGTCCACTGCTAAAAATAAAATCTACAAATAAACTATTGGAAATGCAAAATGTATGAATTTAGACTATTCATGACATAGTTAAATCCTCAAAAGAACTATAGTACTTACTACTTATCTTACATTGCATCACCCCCCAGCGGATCACTTACCTCTCACTGTCTTTCACTTACCTTCAGTCAGCCAGTAGGAGGCAGATAGCCGCCCAACATCTTTTCATATTACCTCACCCCGAAGTTATTACACAGAAGGGATTGTGTGTCGTGTTACCGCAAGTTTGGAGTCCTGATGGATGTTGGATAAAAAAATTGTCCTTAAGCCTATACCGTACTTTGTGAGACCTATAGCGTCTGCCAGAGGGCAGCAGCTGGAACAGGTTGTGACCAGGGTGGTATGGGTCCCCGATAATGTTCCTGGCTCTGCTGAGGTAACGAGGGCTGGCAATGTTTTCCAGTGAGGGCGGAGAGCAGCCGACGATCTTCTGGGCAGTTAATCACTCTCTGAAATTCAGGCTAAAATCTGGGTTAAAATCCAAGTACCGAGTAGTTATGTTTACACATAAAAGATGTAAGGAAAAGCAGTTTAGAAAATGAATGAATATTTTTGGACAAATAAACAAAAATAATCTCATCTCATTTTTTGAACTGCTTTATCCTCACCTGGACCACACATCCCAGCTGACACCGGGCCATAGGCAGGGGACACCCCAAATCGGTGACCAGCCGATCACAGGGCACATGGAGACTGCCAACACTTCATGCTCACACTCATACCTAGGGGCAATTTAGAGTGTCTAATTAGCCTACCATGCATGTTTTTGGAGTGTGGGAGGAAAACGGAGCCAGGACCTCAGAGCTGTGAGGCCGACGCACTAACCACTCTTTCCACTGAGCTGTCCATGTACAAATATTTCGAAGCCTCTGAATCTCATTCCTTAGGATAACACCAATTTAATTGAAAAAAAAATAGTGGATTGAGACAACTATAAGGCTGTATAGTGAAGCTTTTCTTTTTTTGCAGATCATGAGATCAAAATGTTTTCATTTCAAAGATTCATCGTGAAAAGATATACGAAGAGCTGTTAATTGCTACCACTGATTTTAATGGGTATTGTTTTTTCCTGTTTGACGTTTTTGAGAAGTGGGTATTTTAACATTTTCAGGCAACTTCAACACCACTTTTTCCCACAGTTCAAAAAACAGGAAAAGTGTTTGACCTGACAATTGATCTTAATGTCTGTGATGCATCTGCTGGTATCCATCATGAACGCCTTTTCTTGGGTGATCTTAGTTGTGCGGCCTTCAAAGCACCATATTCTCAAGAGGACAGGAACTAGTTGCCATAATGTCCGGGTAATCCTTCACTTTTTGGATTTTCTGATACATTTGAATTGGCCTTTTGCAACACTCAGTGTAAAGAAAGTAACAGGGTTTTAAATAGGTAGTAATGTTAGACTGGAATAAAAAGAAGTTCCGAGGAATTCTATTTCACTTGCATTGACTGGATCTGAGTGAATCCTGCAACGATTTCAATTACCTGGTTTGTGTGGCACAAGTGAAACTCCTCCGTATCTGGTGAATAAAATTGCTTTCAAAGAACAATATATTGTTCAAGTCATGAGTACAATGGTTGAGTGCAACTGGTATTCATTTATGCTAGCAGAGCACACAAGTTCGTGAGCACACAAGTTTTCCCAGTTTTCCCTTCTTATAAAGAAAACTACTTCATGGATATACACGTCTGTTAGGGTTAGTTGAGGCTTTGGTTGATTTGTTTGCTTTTTGCCTATTGTGTCCCTCATGGTTTACCTTCCTTCATGTGATCAGGTGCATGCACTTTGTAATTAACCCATGTCTGTCTATTTCAACCCTGTGTGTTTGTTAATTTTTGTGAGATTGTTTACCTTGTTTCATCCCGCGTTTCCATGCCAAGGTCCAAGTTCCTCTTTCTCCATGTCTTTCCATGTCAGGTTTGATTTTGTTCCTTTTTTCCTAAAGTCCTTGTTATTTTCTTGATTCCATTCCTGCATCAGTGATTAAAGTTTTGTTAGAGCACCCCATGTTCTCATCCTTTAATTGTTTCCTCCATTTGGGTACAACTACGTCCAACGACGCCACACTTAACGTTACAACCCCAGTGTTCATTATAGGTACATATATCTCTCATCCCATCTCATTTTCTGAACCGCTTTATCCTCATTAGGGTTGCGCCGGTGCTAGAGCCAATCCCAATTGTCTCCGGGCCAATGGCGGGGAATACCCTGAATCAGGGGCCAGTCGAAGGCAGGGTACATGGAGATGAACAACCATGCACACACACCTAGGGAAATTTAGAGTGTCCAATTAGCCTACCATCCATGTTTTTGAAATGTAAAAAGAAACCGGAGTACCCGGAGAAAACCCATGCAAATTCCACAGAGATGGACATAACCTGGATTTGAACCCAGAGCTTTCATCCCGAGGCATAAAACAAGTGCTACCGGTACCACAACACTATTTCTCCACTCATAGTACTCCTCTATACATACATACAGTATCTGGAATTGCTCTGAAGAGAGTAACAAAGTATATCTGCATTCTATCTGCACACCATGGCTTTTGCCTTCCATTCCTTGTTGAACATTTGCACAGCAGATACTTAACATATGACTAGCAGATGGAGCTGTCGTACCTTCCTTCTATGCGGACGAGTAGAAGATGAAGCGGCCTTAATGGCTCACAGATGCAAGCTGTATCCAGGTATCCGCTGTGACAAGCCTGAAACATATGTGCCTTTGCCTTGAAAAATAAGTTGGTAACATGCCGGGTATATAAAAAAAAAAAAAGAACTACTTGGTTCTTTTCCAGGCAAGAACACAACTCAATCACATCCTTGTTTAGCTAACTTGGGACAAAGTTGCCCTGCCCCACTACATCCAGCAGGTAGTGGAGAGACATAAAGACATTTTTCATTTTACCTCATGTCCAAGCTAATGCCAGCACTAGATGTAAAATCTATTTGAAATGGATTGGACGTCAAGGAGCCCTACGGCTGACTGGAGATCAGTCTAGGGTGTCATGTGAGAACGTATGAATGCAGAGTACCGATCCAATACTTCAGCAATTTACTAAGGAGAAAAAAAAGGATCTTGGGGTCTTGTTCACGAATGGAGCTGGAGATCGACAGGTGGATCGGTGCAGCGTCAGCAGTGATGCGGACTCTGCACCAGTCCATCTTGGTGAAGAAGGAGCTGAGCCAGAAGGCGAGGCTCTCTATTTACCGGTCGATTTACGTTCCAACCCTCATCTATGGTCACGAGCTTTGGGTCGTGACTGAAAGAACGAGATCCCGGATACAAGCGGCTGAAATGAGTTTCGTCCGCAGGATGTCCGGACTCTCCCTTAGAGATAAGGTGAGAAGTTCGGTCATCCGGGAGGGACTCGGAGTAGAGCCGCTGTCAAATGATTTGTCTCTGGCATCAGATCAGGATGCCCCCTGGATGCCTCCCTCGGGAGGTGTTCCGGGCAAGTCCCACCGGGAAAAGCCACCGGGCCGACATGCTGGGGAGAATGTGTCTCCCGACTAGCCCGGGAACGCCTTGGGCTCCGCCCAGAAGAGCTGGATGAAGTGGCTGGGGAAAGGGAAGTCTGGGGTTCCCTGCTGAAGCTGCTGCCCCCGTGACCCGACTTCTGATAAAACGAAAGAAGATGAGATGAGATGAGAAAAAAGCACATCCAAATGTAAAATATTGCCATAGAATTATCACTCTTGCATCATGCTATCTAAACATTAGCTATGACGGCATTTACTGCCGCTTCTTTGATTTCCGTGTTTTATAATTCTTAGTATATACTTTTGTCCCCCGACTTACATAACTAGTTGTTTTTGCTCCCTTAAAAATAAAAAACTATAAATAACGATATGCTGAAAACAGTTTTGAACCCGATTCCCAAAATCTAAAAATGACATGATTGGACCCGATATCTGATCACGTGATCAGATTGAAAACATCCCTAATCATAACCCCTTTCATTTTTATAGGGCTATCTATAAACACACAAAAATAATTTGGATGTCTAGCACTGTCAATGGTTAGGGACTACATGAACTTGTAAGCTCTTGCATTTTCTCGTCACTCCATATTTCTCCATGTGGAGAATGTTGCCGACCTGGGACAATGATGTTAAACAGTGCACATTACCATTAAATGGCAGAACACCTGCGGCATAGCCAACTACAAAGGTCCACTGACGGGTTTCCTCTTAACAGCGTTTCCTCTTTTCCTCCATCATTCCCTCTTGTTTGACCCCTGCTCCATCTTGGAAACAGATCTTAGGGAGATGAGCCGGAGACAGTCAGCGGGCTCCCGGGAACTGTGTGTACTTTTCCTCGTAAATCTGAGCAAATTGTCGCCAAAAAAGAAATCATAGCAATTGACCTCATTAACTGATGTGAGTGCATGAGAGGTAAGGTAAATTTGATGAAAGTTACTTTCTTTGGAATCTTGGAAATGGAAACTTCATGCAATGTGATTTTATAGAAAAGTCTAATGATGCATAAAGAACGTTGCAACAATACATTTTTTTTGGCTACTAGTACCGATATGTGACATCAGCCGATGCAGATTCTCTACTATGGATACTGTCTCTCCCTACTCCAACTCACCTGAATGAAATGACTACCTCCTCAGCAATGTCTCCAGAAGTCTGATAACGATCCTGGTTAATTGATCCAGGTTTGTTGGAGAAGGAAGATATGGAAAACAGACTGGATAGTTGCCCTAGTGGACCACAGTTGGTAACACCTGCTCTTCTACACATATTTTTTACAACTGTAAAGCCATTGTTTTGATGGCTTGGTCAGACTCGGCATAACTCATTGCCAGCCATTGACAGGGCTAGATGTACAATACAGTTGAAGTGGGACAGCCACTGAAGGAATGTCCAAATGAATTGGGCATCCAGTAGGATAAACTTATATAAATTAACAGTACAAAGGGGATTGGACGCCACACAATTGGACGTCAATCAGCTTTTTACACAGTGGCCTGAATAGCTGGTGGCCATCTTCGTTGGGTCAAGGCAGGAGTTGGAAACCTAATCTCAAAGCCATGTTGCACAGCATCACTGGTAGAGCTGGGTGATAAAACAATAACAATATTTATCGTTAAATAATTTTTGGCAAAAATTATATTTAAAACTTTCGACAAAACTGAATGCGTTTTCTTCTTTTTTGCATGGGTAACTGTACAAAGAGCAGCCTTATTGAAAATATCTCAAGCTACTGTTCTCATTTGAGGACAGACAGCCTGTAATATGTTTCTTACTTAATATCAAGGTGTTTCCCCATTTTATGTAAATGTTCTGAAAACATTGCAAAAATCAAAACCGTTGAATCTTGGGTTATACTGGGTTAACTTCATCCAACTTTTAATTCTATTTTTTCGTAAATGGCTATTCCTTCATTCACTTTCTGAACTGCTCTATCCTCACTAGGGTCGCAGGGGGTGCTGGAGCCTATCCTAGCTAATTTCAGGCCAGGGGGCGGGGGCGATGCCGCTGGATAAAACCCACGCAGGCCCAGAAAGAAAATGCAAACTCCACACAGCTGGACCGATCTGGATTCTAACCCAGGACCCCAGACCTGTGAGGCCGACGCACTCACCATTCAGCTGCTGGGCTGTCTAGGTAAATGGCCATATGTGTGGTAAATTTACACAGTTTGTTATTGTGAGGCTGAAAATATTCTGGTTGCCAATAGCCATGATGTCTTCAGTTGATTATTTTATTTATTTCATATTGCACAGCAACTTTTGGTTTGAAGGCAAATTCATAAGACAAATAAAAAAATAAACACGCCTGTCAAAAGTTTTTATCATTTACTTTTCTTAGTGTGAGGGAGTTGTTGTTTTTATTGCACAACAGAACAAAAATAATACTTTTTCAAAATCCTCAAATTTCTTATTATTTTCTTAATTTTGTTGGGACCAAGCAAATGTGTCATAGAAACAAGGGGACATAGTAACAAGATTTCACTGTAACAACTTTTGTCATATACCCAGCTCTAATCTGTAGATTATTTCTCAGTGGTCCCCCACTAATTTTAGTGCTGTTTCGGTATCAGTGGCCACTAGTTGTAACTAACACGAAAGTGAAATCATTGGGAATTGAACTGAAAGTGATCTAAAAATGACCCATTTTCAACAAGAAATTATCCAAAATGTGAGTGATCACTGAATCAATCCTCCAACATTTATAAGTGGCCCATTACTAAAAAAAATTTGTCGTGATCCCCAATTAACTCATTGCCTGATAAACATTCAATTACTAATGTAAATGAACTCAGTAGCTGTGAATGCTCATTGGTTCATCAACACTCCCAGTCCAAATGGTTTGGACATCTAGCAGAGTCAATGGCACTGAAAATCGATTGTACGAAGGACATGTTTGTAGTCGATCGCGTCATTACACTTCATCCTACAAGAGTAAGGAAGCATTAGCTGCCTGGAAACCTATTGTACATTTTCCCAGTGGTCCCCACCACGGCCCCCAAAGCTCAAAAGTCCCCGAAATTTTACAACCGGCCCATTCTCCCCCTCAAAAGCACGACCGCCCTTTCAAGAAACGTCGGCTAAAACAAACAGTACTTAAAGACGGCGCGCCAGACGACAATTGCCCCTGCTCCCTCAGAGGGATCGAGCTAATCCCTGAAATGCAGGCCTGTGACTAATGGCGGAATTTAGCAAGAAATGAGCTCCGGTTTCACATCGAGCCGGACGATGTGGATGCTTCGGGGCCCGTGATGAATGAGCGGTGGGGATGGCGTCGTCTTTCACCGTCACTTTTGTGCGGGCGATAACGAAACGTGTCAGAGAAGCATGAAACCAGCCCATTTTTGAGTAAGCCGTCCTGTCAGAGTTGTCGAGTACGGATGCTTGCTGCGTCGGGACGTGCGGTGGCCTGCCGCTCCGGAGTGTACTTTGTTAAAAAAACAAGTAATCAATCTGGCTCACTGATGCGAATTGGTTCACGTTGCCGGAGAAAGCAAATACTCCGAAACGAGTTCATATCTGTTTCTTGCTACAATTTATGACTCAAACACTGCATAGGAAATGGCCAGAAAAACAGGTCCGTGCCTAATATTTGGTTGAAAAGCTTTTAGCTTCGAATTGCTGCGGTATTGTTTCGATAGGCTCCCAGGATGTATTAAAATTATGTTTTCACCAAAGCCGTCTAAAGCACATGCCAAAAATTAGAAATTGGACTCTGGAGCAAAGGATGTGTGGTCTGATGAGTCAAGATTTACCCGACAAATGATGTAATGCACCCATCGTGCCTACTGCACAAGCTCGTGGGGGAAATTTTATGATCTGGGGTTACTGCAGTTGGTCAGGTCTAGGTTTTGCAAAAAGAAAGTAGAAAAGAAGAAAGGACGAGGTCTGACTACCTGAATATACTGAACGACCAGGTCCATGAAACAATTTTCACACATGGATTGGACATGACTGAAACTAGACCTTAACCCCAATGAGAATCTTTGAAGTGGTCTGAAGAAGGATTTTTCATCTGGCGATAAAGTTTCTTTCAAGGTTCATAAGTCGCGATTCAATTAAATCCCGATTAGTAATTCAAAAACTACATTTTAAGATTGTTATTGTGAATTTTGTGTATCACTTAGGAAAAAAAATGAATCAAAATGATCATATATGTACTTGTACGTCAATTCAGTTCGGAAACCTCATTCAGGCCAACGTAAATATGTTTTACACAAGATGATTATTCGCATGAGCGCACATAACTGCTAAGCTACGTCGGAAAATAACGGAGCAAACGAGGTTGACTCCTTTAAAAGTTGCTCTGGAATCAAAAAACATTTGAGCACCTTTGCTCAAGTGTCATTGTGCATATTGGGGTTTTAAAGAGACCCAGTTTTCAGCAAACTCGATCGTGTAGTTATTTTGGCAGATTGCAAGAACAGGCATCTTGTTGTGATAACAGATTAAAGCCTGTCTTTTGTAATGAAATCAAATTTAAACAAGATTGGATAAAAAATGTACATCTTTTATATATAGATTTTGATAATATCAACAGTTTAAGCATTGACTACATTTAGCAAAGTCAACATTATATAACTCTCGTTATATATATATTTCTATCGCTAACACGAGAGTTATATATGTATATATATATATATATATATATATATATATATATATATATATATATATATATATATATATATATATATATATATATATATATATATATATATATGTATATGTATATGTATATGTATATGTATATGTATATGTATATATATATATATATATATATATATATATATATATATATATATATATATATATATATATATATATATATATATATATATATATATATATATATATATATGTATATGTATATGTATATGTATATGTATATGTATATGTATATGTATATGTATATATATATATATATATATATATATATATATATATATATATATATATATATATATATATATATAATTACATATATATATATATAATTATATGTATATGTATATGTATATGTATATGTATATGTATATGTATATGTATATATATATATATATATATATATATATATATATATATATATATATATATATATATATATATATATATATATATATATATATATATATATATATATATATATATATATATATATAACTCTCGTATTAGTGATCGCCTCGCAATGACTAACGGGGAATAAATACTGAATAAAAATACAACTTCTCATTGGCAAGTGTTTATGCTATTGTGAGGACATGTGTCTGCATCATTTTGGGAATATTTTGAAGGGAATACAAACTCAAACAATCCTCGATACAGACTGAAATTCGGTGTGGAGGCAGGGCAAAAAGAGTATCAAAATGTCAAACAAAATTAGAATTAAGTTTAGTGTTAGGTTTGAATAAACTTATTTTTGAGTGAGTCTGCATCATAATCCAAGTTCATTTAAATTTGTTGATGTCATTTTACTAGCGGGTTGCCGTGCAAAAATCCCCCCCTTTCTCTGTCCACCCCCCCACCCCCCCCTTAGAAATCTGTATAATTCTAGTACTTATAAACACATTTTAGGAATATTAGACCACTAGTTATGTGTTACTTTGTTAATATATGGTGAATTAGAACAGATAAAACTTTTTTTTTCCAATCCAATATCCTGTTTTTGGTGTTTTTTTCAGAGGGTTGGAACAAATTAATTTGTTTTTAGTTCATTTCAATGGGAAACGTTCGTTTGAGTTACGAGAAATTCGTATCATACGAGCTAAGTCCCAGAATAAATTAAGATCTAATCTCGAGGTACGACTGTGACAATAAAAGCATTCAATGAAATTCAATTGGCTGTCTCACAACAACCACTATCCATGTTTCAAGATTCGCTCTTATATACCTGTCCACCTCGGCTAAATGCTTCCATTATTAATGATTAAGCGATTAAAAACTGTACAATTGTAGCGCAGCACATATTTTCATACACACACACACGCACTCGCACGCACGATCACATACATACACACACACTGATTAATTTTAAAGGGTTTAGTTGGTAGTTTTGTGAGTACCGTGGAACGAATGAGAGAATTTACATATAAAGTACACCTCTACTTACAACCCGAAAAAAGTTCTGCTTCCAATTAATTTGGTAAGTAGAGGAAGGACTATATTTTGGACAAATCTCACAATTTTGTAACCTGCTGGCATGAATATCTCTTTCATCATTTCGTCGTAGAGGTTGATCTCAACACGTTGGGTCTTGCATGTTGAATCGCTTGCACGCTGAGGGAAAGTTGGCGTAGAGAGAAAAAAAAATGCAAAGAAAGCCGCAGAGGATAAGCCATTAGTGGCAACTCTATCCTCCGTCTTGATTTGTCATTGGTGGTGAAAGAAAATTGTGGCCACTGAGCTCTGTGAAACAAGCAAAGCATAACATTTGTTCAGTCCGCCTCTCTTGTGGTTTTCAGGGGAAAGCCAAGCTGCGACCTCCCTGTGAACCGCTCGTTAATGATTATATCCTTGATATACGCGACTACATATGGTAAATGAGGGCAAACTTATTGCGAAACAGCAGGGGACTTGTTACGGGCCTGTTTTCTAATGGCATTTTACGGATGTCCACCTGTTTCTCGTTATTTCCCGGTGGAGCATTTCGCTCAAGTGGGAAAATGGCAAATAGAAGCGCAAAGTTGCTTCCACTCATTTAGCTTCAAAGGATTCACTCAGCCTCTTGATGACTTAATACCTATAAAAGGGAAATATCCAATTAAAACAGTTTTAAGAAGGAAATAGGAATTGATGGGGATGTTTTGCTTTGGGTCACTTGCTGGAGATTTTCAGTTACTTCCTATTGATTGGGACATTTCCGAGGGAGGCACTTTCACCCATTGGCTGCCATTGACGGTGCTAAATGTGCAATCCATTTTCACTGAGAGGGGGGAATGAATGGTTATTAGTGAAAATTGAGCAATTAATAGTAATTTGAGAGCACACAATCCATAGATTATAATAATATGTTTATCGAATAGGCCAGCATGAAGTGACAGAGATACACTCTCTCAGAATGTAACAGAAGTCACACACTGTTCAAAGTATAAATGTTCCGAACGTTTCATTTCCAATTTGTTAAAATTCATTTTCTGAACCATTTTATCCTCACTAGGGTTGCGGGGGTGATGGAGCCTATCCCAGCTGACTTATTTACCGTATTTTCACGACTATAAGGCGCACTTAAAAGTCTTAAATTTTCTCCGAAATAGACAGTGCGCCTTATAATACAGTGCGCCTTATAATACAGTGCGCCTTATAATACAGTGCGCCTTATAATACAGTGCGCCTTATAATACAGTGCGCCTTATAATACAGTGCGCCTTATAATACAGTGCGCCTTATAATACAGTGCGCCTTATAATACAGTGCGCCTTATAATACAGTGCGCCTTATAATACAGTGCACCTTATAATACAGTGCGCCTTATAATACAGTGCGCCTTATAATACAGTGCAGTGCGCCTTATATATGGAAAAAATGTCATTCATTGAGGGTGCGCCTTATAATGCGGTGTGCCTTATAGTCGTGAAAATACGGTAGTCAGATATGCGGGGGTTGTTTCACTTATGAGGACAAGCCGATTTCCACCCACCAGGGGTCGACGATGGATGACACCAAGGAGAGCCCGTCGACCTTCCCCAAGACAATTAAAATCTGCAAGATGGCTGCCGGCTGGCCCGTCTACATTTCAGTGAGCGGCCAGCGATTTCCCTGAACAAACTTATCCCAGCTGTGCTCTGGAAAAGGCATTAGCGCGACAATTCCAGGCATGTCGGCCCCTTTTTCAAAAGGAGATGTTTCTTTTTCTTATTGGAATAAAAATAGCAAGGACGGCGCGTGAGCATGGAGATGAATGGCGCCGTAATTCCAGGCTTTCGATGTCATAAAAATAACAAAAAATCCAGGTTGGCGTAAATCTTTCCTGCTGCCAGATGG
>NC_135511.1:3411599-3639099 GCF_051989575.1 Stigmatopora nigra | reverse complement strand
ATAGAGCTTGCGTGATGACTCGGATTTGCTGATTTGGCTAGCATTTACATGCACTTCCTGCGAGGAAGTCCCAATAAGAGAAGGACGTCTAGATCAAACATCAAATGCTATTGTTAATTGAGCCGAAATATTCAAAGTGAGGGTGGAGCGTTTTGAATGTCAAAACCAAGGGTTGCAATTTTGCGGCTTTTGAGGTAGCCATGAAATTCATCTTCATGCTCTCCGTCAGGCCTGGATTTTCTTGTGCTTCACTAGTCCGTGGCAAAGGCACTGTAATATATTACAATATTTGTCCTGATCACATCACGTTAGAGAATTGGGTGAAAAAATATTTACTGTTCTAGGATATACTCATTCAAAGCCATTGTTGGCATCATATTAATTTACAGTAATTTATTAAAAAAATCCTCCTTAATATTTTTTCATTTATTTCCTAATTTAATATACAGTACTGTTCAGAAAATTAGAATATTCTTTCAGATTAGCAGTTTTCCATTCCGACTTCTTAAAAGCTCAGGACCCTTTTGCGGGTGCTTTGAACAACACTTTGGGTTCTTATGGGTAAAACTGAAGCTTTTCACCGTATCCTAATTTTCTTAGGTTGTGGGTTTGTATTTTCAAAAAGCATAACAACCTTAATCAACACATTTACAACAAGGGACTGCATGAGATATGTCAATATGCATACAATGGCTCCCAAAAATGTTATTTTATTCTTTTGTACAAATAATTATATTCACTTTTATTTTCTTTATTTCTTTTGTTTTGTCTTTTTTTTATTTTAGGATGTTTTTTTAGGAGAATTTTTCAATAAAAAATTATCTATTCTTTTTTAATTGTTTATTTTATTTTCATGTACTTTACACAGATTTGTTACTTTGTTTGCAGCCACTGACTACACTCAACATCAACGTTGATCTCATTTTGTGAACTGGCAGTCCGGAAGTGCGAGTGGTTATCGCGTCGGCCTCACAGCTCTGGGGTCCTGGGTTCAAATCCAGGTCATGTACATCTGAGTGGAGTTTGTATGTTCTCCCCGGGCCTGTGTGGGTTTTCTCTGGGTACTGCAGTTTCCTCCCACATCCCAAAAACATGCATGGTAGGCTGATTTGACATTCTAAATTGCCCTTAGGTAAGGGTGTGCGTGTGCATGGTTGTCCGTCTCCTTGTGCCCTGCGATCGGCTGGCCTCCGATTAAGGGTGTCCCTTGCCTCTGGGACAGCTGGAATTGGCTCCAGAACCACCCAGGATAAAACCATTCAGAAAATGAGATGAAAGAGAGATTTTCGGAGCTACTTTATCCTAACTAGTGTCGCCACGGGTACTGAATCCTATCCCATCTGACTTTAGGCCAGAGGCGGGGGACACCCTGATTTGGTGGCCACCCAATCGCAGGGCATAGGGAGATGAATAACTATTCATGCCCACACTCCTACCTAGGGGCAATTTAGAATGTGCTATCATGCAAATCTTTGGGAGGAAGCCGAATTACCTAGAGAAAACCCATGGAGGTCCGGGGAGAACATGCCAACTCCACACAGGTGGACCGACCTGGATTTGAACCCAGGTCCCCCACTGTGAGGCCGACGCGGTAACCATTCTGCAACTAGCCGCCCACCAATTGTTGAATAATTATGAAAACATCAAAGCCATTCCAACCCTGGTAGGAATTGGCATTTCTTTTAAATTTTCATTTGAAAAGGAACGTTTGAAGCAACTTTGCTTCGTAAATGAATGCCAAAATCATTTGATCACGGAACAAATCTAACTGACAGTTTATACTACCATAAAAGGACACCTATAAGATGGAACACTGCCGTCGCCTAGCGGCCAATTTAAAGAGTTCACACAAAGCCTAAAGACGTGTCCGTTTTTCGAATTATTTGAAAACAATTCGCTAATTGGTATACGTATTAAAATATTAAATGTAAATGTTGATACGTTGAAGCTACACGTGTATTTATTTCTACTTCATTTGCCAGTGAAAGTAACAGCGTTCATACAGTACAGCGCAGAACACACGCCCATGAAAGAGAACACACTGATCGACAAAGCACAGTAGCCAATAGGCGTGGAAAAAGACGGGACATCCTGTCAATCCGGCCAATTGGAGACGCCGTTACTCAGATCAACATTAAACATGTCAGCAAAACAGCAAGAAGGGGGAGTGAACTTGACGACTGCGGTCATATTTTAGAGAAAGATTCGAATATTTTTTCTGCTTCTGGTGCCACTTTCCCTTCAACCGAGAGGTAAATAATCTTTGCATTGCAGGCGGGGCGGCTGTCACCGTCTGCAGCATCTTTTTAAGCGTGTTTTCCTCTCGGAGCTGTCAAAACTTTTCTGACGCGGACTACTCGCTTTGGACGAGAGAGCGACAGCGAGGGAGAGAGGGGGGAGAGAGAGTAGGACCAGCTAGCATATTAGCTACCCAGTCTAGCATGAACTCCGCTATTAGCCGTACAAGAAGGGAGGGGGAACAATTGGGAGGGTGATTTATTGCGTGCATTTGACTTTAAGAGAACATTGCTGTAAACCCGCGAACGTACTTGACATATAAGAATTTCTAACATGTGCCTTCAGTCGCTGTGCTGACTTTGTTTAATCCTGCAAATGACGTTATCACTCCGCCATGATGGCCATCGTTTTAGAGGGGAAGTGGGCAGAACATTGATCCAATCAAGATTGCACTTCAAGAGCTACCTTGTTATGAACGGTCCCGGGAGCAAAACCTAACGGTGCCTGCGTTATAACATATAAATAATAGCTCCACTACATTGTTTTGTGGTTATATATTATTAAGTGTTGCCAAAGCTCTAATGTGGGTAGTACTAAAGAAAGCTCACGTTTTTCTTTGGAAGTTGTTGTTCCGACTCACTTGTTTTCATAAAATCAGAAAACAGGTGCATGCACGTTTTAATTACAGTCACATCTTGAGATACGATCTTATTGTGTTCCGGGACCGAGTTCGTGTGTTGATTTAATCGTCTCTCAAATCAAAGTTTCCAATACTAATGACCTAAATACAAATAATTCGTTCCCACCCTCTGAAAAAAACAACAACAGAATATTACAATGGAAAAACATTTTTGTTGGGTGCAATTCAACATCTACTAACAGAGTAACAAACAACTAGTGTTTATGTTAACTACTAAAATGAGCCATTATTCAGTACAACGCGGAGTGCATGGAGGAGAGAGACAGAAAGAGAGAGACTTGATGGGTGTGCTTGTAACATAACATAAACTTAAAATTTAACTTAAATGAACTTTAGATTCCTATACACACAAAAAAGGGAATGTATTCCACCGCGGCTTTCAAGGGGTACTTCCTGCTTCTCCATTCGTATTGGAGAGCCAGCTCACTCATGCGTGCAGTACTCTAATGTTTTTTGATTATTTCGCGCTTTATAACAATTGTCATCATGCGCCTTTTCTTTTCATTGCACCAACCTGCTTTGGACCCATTATTTTTCCCTTAATTCTGGACTGACAAACGGAAAAAATACAACGTTCCACCCTGCACTCGTAGATATCTTTGCTCAAGGGAGATGCGGCGACAAAGACTGCGCTAAAATCATAAGCAGCCTCTCGCGTATCGGCCACCTGGCTGTCTCGTATGCTCGTATCTCAAAATTTGTCTCGTATCTCAATGCAAATTTTTGCGTGAAATTTTACTCATATCTCAAATTGCTTGTATGTTGAGGCACTCGTATGTCAAGGTATTACTGTAGTGATTCACTGATCCATTTTTTGGCTTCTAATGTGGTTGTATGTTATATCGGCCAAGCCCAATACTGTACAGAATCCCACGTTTTGGGGGGTGGGGGGGGGGGCATCTTTTTTCACTCATTCATTTTCCGTCCCGTTCTGCATAACCACTTGACTGTTAAGTTAAGCCTATCATGGCTTGATCGGCGAATGTGCAAACCATTTGAACAAATGTTCTGCCATCATCACACTTAAATGGTTAGGACATCTACTTGTGATAATCTGCGTACCATCTTGGCCAAAGGAAGAATAGATTTCATTTTTCTACCGCACTGGCTGTCATTGGCATCTAATGTATTTGAAGTGGTAGGTCTCATGGAGAATAAAGGAAATGAAAATAAATACATCAATTTTTAATTCATTCATTCATTCGTCTTCCGTACCGTGCATCCTCACAGGGGGTACTGGAGCCTATCCTTCCCCAGATGTCTTTGCGTGAAAGGCAGATTACCGCCTAGACTGGTTGCCAGTCTTGCTGTAGGGAACATTCATTTTTCAGTCACTCTTTTTGAACCAACTACAGTAATCCCTTAATCATCGCGGCTTCACTATGTTACTATGGTTTTTTTTCTGGGGGAATATTTTTGGGTTTTTGTTAATTACATTTTTAAGTTCATAAAAATGTGAAAATCCACACTGAAACTCGCTAGCAGTAACCACTCTCTGTCCTCCACTTGCTACTAGAACTCAACACTGAAGTTAAAAAAAAAAAGTAGATCTCATTTTTATTTAAAGTTCATGAAAATCTGAAAATCCACGCTGAAATTCAGAAGCGGAATACACTCCCTGTCCTCTGCTTGCTACTAGGACTCGGCACTGAATTAAAAAAAAAATTATATATTGTTATTATTTTCATTTTTTTTAAATATGGCTGACCCTACTTGGCAGGTTTTTGTTTATCGCGCCAATGTCTGGTCTACATTAACTGCGATAATTGAGGGAAGACTGTACAATCCTCTGCAATTGAAATGATTGGGTGTCCGTTTTCTGATGACATAATTGATTAGGGACATCCCTAATCTCGATACATTTTTGTAATCATTACGTAGATACTTTTGGCAACCATATATACATGAGCCAAAAGTAGAAATTAAAATCATGAATAACCATTGAATAATTTTTTAAAGTGCGTAATATTAATCCAAGTTGATTTAAGTTAAAATTTAAGTTTTTTATGTTACGCGCGCGTTGACATCAAGTCTCTCTCCAGTCCTTTTTCTCTCTTGTCTGCACACTCCCCTCTACCGTCTGTCTGTACTGAATGATGTCACATTTTAGTATTGAAGATCATAACGTCTAGATAGATATTTGTTACTTTGTAAGTAGGTGGTGAATTAGAACAAATATAAAGATGTTTTTCCATTATAATATCCTGTTTTTAGGGTTTTTAAAGATTAACATACTAGCTTGATCCCATAATGCAGGGGTGGCCAACCCGCGGCTCGCGAGCCGCATGCGGCTCTTTGCCCGGTTTCATGCGGCTCTTACGTCCATATCAAAGTTTGTATTTGTGTTTTATTTTTATTTGCGTGTGCGCTTCGCTTGAGTTCAATACGGTATTTTCGTCCAATGCGCATGTGCTTGGGATGAAAATACCTCAAAGTTTCCCAGCAGGAGCAAGGTCATTTGAGTAAACGTTTTTAACAGAGTGGGAGAGCTCCCGTGAACCAGAAGCGACAATGAACGGCGTCGCGCACACAAAAAGTATCCCAAAGATCGAGCGTCGGCTGAAAAAGCCACACCCCCTGCGAGGCAGACCAAGGCGAGAGTGCTCAGCCGGGAGCAGCCAATAGGAGAGCGAGGTGTACACCCACGTGGTAGGCGCGCTAGTTAAAAGCCATTCATAATAAATGACAGCTCACAAGGAGCGAATGTTGCGCAAAAATAGGCTCTGATTTTATGACAGAAGTCCCACTAAGTAACATGCATAGTAAAAGAAAAACGCTATTGTAAATTATTATATTTTTGTTTGTGGACTTGGTTGAACTGAGAGTTTGTCTGTGTGAGACAGTGCACACAATGTTCATTGTTGATAATGACTGGCCTGTGCTGTTAGTACTGTAGGAGTCAATTTATGTCATTACTATGCTGGTGTGTGACATTTACAATAAATCTGGCTGAGCAAAGGTATGTGTGTGATGTGGCTCTTTGCGGTAACACAGTAAAAAATGTGGCTCTTTGCGGTAACACAGTAAAAAATGTGGCTCTTTGCGGTAACACAGTAAAAAATGTGGCTCTTGGTCTCTGACTGGTTGGCCACCCCTGCAATGCATTAAGCTCATATCCCAAGGTATTACTGTACATTTAACTTAATAACAACAAACAGTTTTTCATTTTTAATGTCATATTATTTAACTATTTGCCTTACATTGACAAGATCAAACAATAATTGGTCCTCTTTTAGTTCCATTGAGGGCACCGGGCATCCAATTCATGTCCATTCAGACATTCTGGTCTCATGTTTCGTTTGGTTTTGGCATTGAATAATTTTCTATGAAGATAGTTAAACATAATAATTATAATGATGCTTTCATTCTATGTCAGCCCCTTCAGAGCTGTCCATCGGTATGTCCCATCCCGGCCCTTCCCCTGGTGCGGGCCTATCACCTGGCCCCATCCTGGGCCCCAGCCCTGGACCGGACCCATCACCCAGTTCGGTCCACAGCATGATGGGACCAAGCCCTGGACCTGGAACGCCTAACGTGCCCCATGGCATGCAGGGACTGGCGCAGAGTGACTTCCCGCAGGATGTCATGTATTCAATGCACAAAGTACAAATGGTTTCAATGTTTTTTCTCTTTTAATCAGATTTTATGGTGCAAAAAGGGCCCTCCTTATATGCTCAGCTTTGAGATTCTACTGTATTTTTTGAGACTGGTATTGTTTTCTGACATTCTTATGATTTCTCTGAATTTTTCAGCCTATGGAAGGAATGAACGATAAGGCCATGGCGGACGCCATGCACTTTGGGCACATCAAAGGGGTGAGCATGAGGTCCCTTCACAGTGGCATGGGCCCCCCACAGAGCCCCATGGATCAGCATAGCCAGGGTACTATATTTACTAAAATATTAGCAAAGCCAAATTATTTTTCAAGGTGTGTTCATTGAAAACTAATATGACCGTGAAACAAATTTACTTTGCAGGGGAAAAAAAACTAAATTTTAAAAGAAGAAAAAAAAAAGATGTAACGCATCACGTCACTGAAAACGAATCATGTTCCCAAGTCACAGAAAACCAATCACGAATTACAATAAAGGAATCAAATTGCTGAAAAAAATCACATAAGCACATTTTGAATCACAATAACAATTTAAAAACATTTTTAAAATCCCCATTTACAAAATACAGATTGCAAAATAAAAATGTTGCCAGTTACAGAAAAAACAAATTACGAGCCACAAAAACAAAACACTTGTCACAGAAAGCAAATCTCAATGAAAACCCATCAAGATAATAAGTGTCCCGGGATATCTATGAACATTCTGTTGATTGCAAGGTATACATGAAAAACTAACAACCAATTTTTTGAAACGTTCATTGTGAAAGCTCTTAGGTTTTGAACCCTCATTTCTCATTCAGGCTATATGTCCCCCCATCCCTCCCCAATGGGCATACACGAGCACGCATCCAGCCCCATGTCTGGGGGTGGGGGACCCACGCCTCCTCACATGCCGCCCTCCCAGCCTGGCCCCATGATGCCAATGGACACGCAAGGAGGTAGTGTCGGCAGCGGAGTTACCAACATGTCCAGCATGGGTCAGCAGGGCAGGGGACCGTCAGCGTTCAGTCAGGCCCAGCTTCAACAGCTCCGTGCTCAAATCCTGGCCTACAAGGTCTTGGGGCGAGGGCAGCCGCTGCCAGAGAATCTCCAGCTGGCTGTGCAGGGCAAGAGGAGCCTACCCACGATGCAACAGCAGCAGCAACAACAGGCGGCAAGTGGTTGTCCTTACAACAGGCCTCAAGGTAAGATGGTCACACAAAAAGAAGAGCGTAGTGTGAAAATGAAAAGCATGCAAACAGATTACAGAAATCTGAAGATCATTCTCAGTGTGAAATAAGTTTTTATGGTAGCTGAGAAAGGAAGTTTATTCATTCAATTTCTCAAACCACAAACTCACAAGGGGCACAGGGGGTGCTGGAGCCTACCTATCCCAGCTGATTATGGGCACCAGGCAGGGGACAGACAGCCTGAATATGTGGCTAGCCAATCGCAGAGCACAAGAAGATGGACAACCATACACTCTCACACTCATACCCTACGGACAATTCAGTGTTCAACGAGCCTAGAATGCATGTTTTTGAGATGTGGGAGGGAACCGGAGTACCCAGAGAAAACCCATGCAAATTCAAACCATGCAAACTTCACTTAAGTATTTTGCCGTTTAATATACCCGTAATAATATTATTAGGTTTTTTTGAGCCTCCCGTTTGTGCGCCATTTAATATACCCCGTCGTTTAATATACCCACTGCTGTTGTTGTGACACGGTTTTGATTGACACGTGCGGGTTCCAGCATAAAAGTTGTGTGTATAATCTAACATGGGGATACTACGGTTTTGTGTGACGACCACTGCAGGGATAAGATGAAAGTCCACATTGCTAATTTAATGGTGGTTTTGTGTCCAAAATATAGTCTGTTCTAATGTTAAAGTTGCTGTAGTATTTCAAAGCACATTTTAATTATAGGCTAACTCATTGATTAGGTGCCATTGAAAGAGTTTGGCATTTTAATTTGTTTTGAAAAGGATGGGGAAATGAACAAATGTTCATTCGCCTCTATTAGTCAAAATGGTTTGAATGTCTAGCACTGTCAATGACAATCAATGGCGGTCTAACCAGTTTAAATGATTTGGACACAGGTATATTGCTTACAATCGCAACCAGTGAGTTAATTTAAAATCAACTAGTGGCTTAGGATGTTTTCATCTGACAACAAAGTTATCATTGGGAATCAATTTGAAATATTTTTTTACCTTGTGTTGTGTTTCAAAGGCATGCCTATGGCACCCATGGGTGGAGCCCAGTCCAGCCCTTGTCCCACTGCAGCTATGCAAGGTAGCAATCAAGGTGCAGCTCCCAAACCTTGGCCTGACGGTACGTATTCCCACCATGTATCTCATTTCATTTGAAAACTGAAATGTTGCTTTCTTGGATGGCAAATCCACCTGTCAAGAGTTAAACTATCACCTACACTGACTATCAAAAATACATGAAAAGAAAAGCATGCTGTAGGAAAGTGAAACAGATAACTTTTATTGCCACACATCCTGGCAAGATGAATTTGAACCTGATGAAAGATTGGACTCTGATCTTGCATGTTGGGGGGTTCTCTTTCATTTGTCGTCCTTTCTTTTTCTTGTCAGTGAGCAGAATCATATTCAGCTCACTCAATTGAATCTTTCCAATCGCGTGTAGTCAAAATGTTTTTGCGTCCTTTTTTCAAGGCCAAATCAGCGACAATCCAGCCGGCGCACCCAAACACTTGGCCTCCGCCATTGGCGGGCGTCCGTCTCCAGCACCCTCTCAGCCTGCTGCTATGTCCCTTGGGCCCATCCCAGGCGGTTCGGTTGCTGCTCCGCCAACCAGCCAGCAGGTGTCCCCCATGCTACAGATGCAGAAACAGAACCGCATAACACCCATCCAAAAGCCTCAGGGTCTGGACCCGGTGGGCATACTACAAGAGAGGGAGTACAGGTAAAAACAGAAAACAAAAAAAAAGTTTTGAAATTCATTGCTCAAATTATTTGCATTCATTTGTTTATTGGTGATGACCGCCAGGCTGCAAGCTCGGGTCGCCCATCGTATTCAAGAACTGGAGAGTCTGCCAGGTTCACTGCCGCCCGATTTGAGGAACAAGGCCACAGTAGAGCTCAAGGCGCTCCGCCTGCTCAACTTCCAGCGACAGGTAAGTTCAAGTGTTAAACTGTGTAGATCTCATGTCTCGAGCGAACATTTTCCATTGAAATGAACTAAAGGGGACTAGAGGATACACGGGCGGACATAGAAGGGGGTTAGGGGGTTTCGGGGGAACTTTATCCACGGCAACGCACTCGTAATCGAACAAACAAATTGAAATTACTTGGATTAATATATACAAACACACTCAAACAAACATACGTTTAATGTAACTTTACACAAAATTGAATTCTAATTCTGTTTTAATTTTTTTTTACCTTCGCTCTGGCCGGGTTAGCTGTTTGCCATTCCTCCACCCTCACATTCGCTATCGATGGGCTGTTTGCTGTTGTATTCCCTTCAAAATATTGCGAAAATGATGCACACGAATGTCCTCAAAATAGGATAACTCACGACCACTTGCCAACGAGAAGTAGTCTTGAATGAGCGACCGTGGGAGCTAACAGGCTAAGGAAGGAAAAGCTGGAAATACGATAGCTCAGTCTACCCACATATTAATTGTGGGGAATGAAGTTTTATTCGGAGAAAGGGCGCCATTGGCTATCGGTGTTATGTGCACGAATATACTTCATTACTGAGAAAGCCCCATTTTTGCGTGCGCATGCTTGTTGTGCCTTTTCTGGTCCATGTGTAGGAGAAACTCGTGAGAAGAAATCGTTCAGTGCTCGTAGATATCTTTTATATACGAAAGAGATTCGGCAAAAAGACTACAATGATAAACAGCTTCTAATGTCATGGCCACCTGGCTTTCTCGCATCTCGAAATTTTTCTCGTATCTAGAGCGAATTATTTGCTTGAAATTTTCCACATATCTCGAGCATCTCGTAGGTAGAGCTGCTTATATGTAGAGGTACCACTGTTCTGTAATTATAACATTTGTATGTTTTGTTTTGTTCAGTTATGCATTCGGTAGGCTTGTTGACTTTTAGTTTGTTATCAAGATAACTCAAGCATATTTAAAGGCATTATTATCAAATATGCAGGATATGTATTTAATGATTGTATGTATTTTGTGATTACATTTTGAGAAGATCATTCAAAAACAACAAAGGGAATGATCACCAAACTTCCAGGATAGGTTTGGACAATAAATCAAAAGTGACAAGAGCAGTTTTGGTGTAATTTTATATTGATCCCCCAAGAAAGAATGTGTTTATTTTACCTTTTTACCAATTTCGTAATATTTACTTCACTGTCTGCCATTGATGACAATGGACGTCCAATTCCTTTGAATGGGAGGCCTGATTAAATAACATTTGGTAATCAACGGCAGCCAATAAGTTCAATGCCTTCCTTAGAAGCTGTTATGATTATTTTAACTGTAAAGATCTGACAGTTTACAATCCCTATTATACAGCATGCCAGGGAAGTCTCCTGTCTCAAGATTAGCGCTTCTGATTTACGCTTTATGACATCTAACTTTATATATATGATACCATTGCCTTGTAGCTGAGGCAGGACGTGGTGGCTTGCATGCGGCGGGACACCACCCTGGAAACCGCCCTGAACTCCAAGGCGTACCGGCGTAGCAAGCGGCAGACCCTTCGGGAGGCACGTATGACTGAGAAGCTAGAGAAGCAGCAGAAGCTGGAGCAGGAGAAGAAGCGCCGGCAAAAGCATCAGGTCATAACGAAAAATCTCCAATTCCTCAGTTACTTTAGTCAACTTAATTCAAAATTCAACTCTTTTGGTATGCTTTTTTTAGGAGTACCTGAATAGTATTCTCCAGCATGCCAAAGACTTCAAGGAGTTTCACCGCTCTGTGTCAGGCAAAATGCAGAAGCTCACACGAGCCATCGCCACCTGGCACACCAACACAGAGCGGGAGCAAAAGAAAGAGACGGAGAGGATTGAGAAAGAGAGAATGAGAAGACTCATGGTAAATTTGTCCATTTAACACTTTTTTTTTAAAGTACTAATACCCCAAAAATGTACTTGGCTGTCACTGAAACATATTCAGTCAATGCCAGACATCCCGGTTCAAACTATTTGACTTCTATTGCTGTTAAAGGCAGTGAATGAGTTACAATAGAGAAATACAGTCGGCACAAGTCTTTATCTAATTGTGAGGGATTGTGTTCTTTTTGTAATATCATAAGAAATGTGGCATTTTGCAAAGGAAAATAATATTAAACCAGATATACCCCAGAAAAAAACGAGATAAACAAATACATACAGTTACCATGGAAATTCCCAAATTCAACAGGAAGTGATAAAAAATGAATTGAAACTTAACCAGAAATTCTGCCAAAATTAACAAAGATTAAGTGGGTGTGAAATACACAGAGAGGTGATTGGAAACCACACGATTGGACATCTCTCACCGATATGAAGAGCGACAAGTGCTCCTATTTTAAGGCAGCATTCATTGCAGGTGGGCATATTGGGTGTAGTGATTGAGGGTTTCAAACCATGTCTTCAAAAGTACATATTTTGTAGCAAAGGCACATTAGTTTTTAGTACTCCCCGGTACGACTGACCTCATTTTGGTGCTGTGTTGATACCAATACTAATATTTGTATCAGTGCTATTAATGCTATAAAGTGTGGAATCCTTATGTGCAATGCCAGGCGGAGGACGAGGAGGGCTACCGCAAGCTGATTGACCAGAAGAAGGACAAGCGTCTGGCTTACCTGCTACAGCAGACAGATGAGTACGTGGCCAATCTCACCACCCTGGTCTATGAGCACAAAGCTGCACAGGCTGCCAAAGAGAAGAAGCGGAAGAAGAAGAAGAAGAAGGCAGTAAGATTGATCACACAAGTCAAAACTACCAGTATAGTGACCCAAAATGTTTAAAATTTTCCTTAATGTATTCCTTTTTTAGCGGGTGGATGGAGATGGTGGTGAAGGTACCAGTGCCATTGGACCAGATGGAGAGGTATATTCCACTGTCTTTGGCTTTGATTATTGTATGTATGTATTATGTTCAGTTGTGGTCAAAAGTTTACATACACTTGTGAAGAACATAATGTCATGGCTCTCCTGAGTTTCCAGTTATTTCTACAACTCTGATTTTTTTCTGATAGAGTGATTGGAACGGATACTTCATTGTCACTAAAACATTCATGAAGTTTGGTTCTTTTATGACTTTATAATGGGTGAACAGAAAAAAAGTGATCACATCTGCTGGGTCAAAAATATAAATACAGCAGCGCTAATGTTTGGTAACATGTCCCTTGGCCATTTTCACTTCAATTAGGCACTTTTGGTAGCTATTTGCAAGCTTCTGACAAGCTTCTGGTCAAATCTTTGACCACTCCTTGACAGAATTTGTACAGTTCAGTTAAATTTATGGCTTTCTGACATGGACTTGTTTCTTCAGCATTGTCCACAAGTTCTCAATGGGGTTTAAGTCAGGACATTGGGAAGGCCATTCGAAAACCTTAATTCTAGCCTGAATTTCTAGCCTGACTTTTGATTTGTGTTTGGGGTCATTGTCCTGTTGGAACACCCAACGGCGCCCAAGACCCAATCTTTGGGCTGATGAATTAAGGTTATCTTAAAGAATTTGAAGGTAATCCTCCTTCATTATCCCATTTCCTCTCTGTAAAGCACCATGTTAGGTTCATTTTTAGTTATCTTTAATATAATATAAAACAATACAAGGAAGCCATCGGGCACATTTCCAGCGTTATCTTGCAAGTGAGCCCCAACACACCAGTTCCATTTATAGCCATTATATCTACAAACAATTGTTTGCACTGTTGCTCCTGGGACCTACAGCTGCTTTGAAATGGCTTCAAGTGACTTTCCTGCCTTGCTCAAGTCAAGGATTTGCTTTTTCAGATCGATGCTGAGGTCCTTTGACTTTCCCATTGTAGCATTTGTGGGTGTTTGCATCCAACGAGCCCTATTTAAATGGCTTCAGAGAAGTCACCAGCTGTAATCACTCACAAGAAGAGTCTGGTAACTGGAAACTCAAGAGAGCCATGACATTATGTTCTTGTCTATGTAAACTTTTGACCACAACAGTATGTATGTATGTGTACATCTGCATATGCATGTACACACACACACACAAACACACACACACAGACAGACACACACACACACACAGAAAGACTTATGTGGTTCAGAATTTTACAACACTATCTTTTGATGATGTATTTGCAGCCCATGGATGAAAGTAGCCAGATGAGTGAGCTGCCCGTCAAAGTCATCCAGACAGAGACGGGCAAAGTTTTGCAAGGGACTGACGCGCCCAAATCCAGCCAGTTGGAGGCCTGGCTTGAGATGAATCCTGGGTATGGAGAATCTAACATTTACGTTTGAGCTTTTTCTGTTGAAAAACACCACCTTGTTAATGGTTCGGACCTACCGCAGGTATGAAGTAGCGCCAAGGTCAGACAGCGAGGAAAGCGGCTCTGAGTTTGAGGAGGAGGTCAGTAAATCATAAATGTTACCTTGCCCACATTTCTTCATTCATTCCTTTTACCTACTGATAATGCTAACAAAGGTCATGTAATACTCCATTTAATAGGAAAAAATATATATAGTTAATATTTTCATCATTCATGTTTTCATAAATAAATAAATATAGATCAAAATATTTTAATTATTTGTTAGAATTTGTATGGCTGTTAGCACACAAATGGTGTAGTAAAAACTGTTGAGAACATCAAATTGAACACCCATACTTAACATTTCAAAAAGAGTATTTAGCATTTCAGTTATTTTTATTTATTTAATTTTACATAAACTACACAATATTTACATTTCAATTCTTATTATTTTAAAACTCGTGAAACGAGAATATATTTATAATAGTCTATAACTGAAAATTTACTTTAACAAATATTTAAATAACTTTTTAAATTGAATAATTACTGTCAACCTTACCTTTTTATCAAAAGAAATCGAAAAGAACATCTTTGTTCGAGTAAATTATTTTGAAATTATCTTGTTTTCCAACTTCACTCAATATTCCCTTATCTATACAGTAATACCTTGACAAACAATTAATTTAGTCATTAGTTATTTTCGATGGGAAACATTGATTTGAAATGCGAGTAAATTGACATACGAGCTCGTTCCGGAACACATTAAGCTTGCATCTCAAAGCATTACTTTATAAGAGAATATTTCGTTAGGTTGACAATATTTCAGTGATTATTTAATTATTAAAAATAGTTTCTGATTAATTTCACAATCTATTTCTTAGTTTATAACGGTATTCCCTATTCCTAGCAATGAAAGCACGCGCTTCTAATCCACTAGGCGGCTGTCTTTGCACACATTTTCAAATGTGATTTCCTATACGTGTGATCCATTCAGGTGTACTTTTGTATCCATCATCAAATTGTATTTTATTTGACAAGGAAGAAGAAGAGGTTGCTAAGGGTGAAAGTGACAAGACAATTGGAGATCCCATTGGAGAGGCCAAACACATTATCGAGTATTGTATCGCCTGCAATTTGAAATTAGTGGGTCAGATTTTTAGTTTTTGTGGTTTTCACTCAAATTTCTTTTGGGTTACTCATTTAGGTCGGCCAAGCAGGACGTGGATGACGAGTATAGTGTGCCGACAGACGAGGCCAGCCTCCAGTCCTACTACGGTGTAGCCCACGCTGTCATCGAGCGGGTGGAAAAGCAGTCATCCCTTCTTGTCAATGGATCGCTCAAGCACTACCAGGTAAACTTCTGAGCGTGACGAACTGATTAAAATTAGTGACCCAAAATTAACATTAAGTGAACCAGCCTGTTGCTCAGTCAACTCACACATTCTTAAATGAGTAGATGTCACGGCGACAAAACTGCGTGCACTTTAATCATTCGTCTCAAAACACTTTATCTCAGGTGTACACGCGTTCAAGCTTGTATGTCCGTGGCGACTCGCTGGTTCTGATCCCCAAACGCGGGGTCCCTGAGCCGCCAATGTATCAAGCATTCGATGGGCAGTTCGAGCAGAGAACTACGCGCCACCCCCTTGCTTCTGGGCTTATTCCATCGTTGTATCTCAAAAAACAAAGATATATTTAAAGATCTTAAAATTTTAAGTACAAATCTTGGATGTATTTTTAAATCTTGAAATTGTGTGATTTATACCGTGTTTGTATGTAAAGTAATCCCTCCAATATCGCGATAATGTATACCAGACATGGCCGCAATAATCTAAAAAACGCAGTTTGATCACCTCTATTATTGCTACCATACTACATGTTTTTCCACCTTGCAAAAAGTACACAAGCACAATTATCATGAAATTTATTTATCAAATACTACAGTTATAAGCATATGGAAAGACTATAATGTATTAATATCTAAATATAATCTATGCATAAAAAATTGGAAATACTTTACTGTATTGAGTGAAAATAGTTCCTCTCGGCTTGATAAACATCCGATAGAGGAGTCCTTAATGAGGAGTGCTAAAATCAGGCAAACTTTCCATTTAAAAACAAGTGTCTGAATCTCATTATACCTGTATAACGACAATAAATACATTCAATTCATTTCAATTCAATTTGGTCCAAGCCCTCCTGCAAAGTCCAAATCTTGAAGGGGAGACCACTTTAAGTGAGGTAGTGCTTCGCGTTCGGGATGAAACAGTTTGTGAAGTCTTTTGTGATCCAGACTTTCCGGTTGCTCATCCAGTAGATAGGCAGCAAAGCTTTGTAGTACTTGTTTTTTAATGCTTAAGGATAGTCAAACTTGTTGATTAAGGCTGGCTTCACTATTAAGTCAGTCAGCAGCATCCTCACACATGATGAGCGTCGGGCGATTCATTCCGTCTTTGAATAAGAATGTCTGTGAAGGCGTTCTCTTACAAAAAAGCCAACTCCCGAAAGATAACGAACCATTCTCTTAAGTTATGTGAGGGAACTCTTCCTCAACATAGCATTTCTCTGCTGGCTGAGTGGGCTCACCCGCGGCACTGAAGCGAGCCTGAGGTTCATCTTCATTGTCTTCGTCTGGAGCTAAGCTATCGTAAAAGGTCTTGGCTTTGGTCCTAATTTTATGGTTCATTGTTAACTCATTGTCTACCATTGACAGCGCCATTTTGACTACCGGACACAAAATAACGAATGTGATTGGGCAGAGGAAGTTGGGCACAGTGTGGTAGTGCACACACTCAATCATACAAATCACAAAATTCTGATTTGAAAGGACCCGTGTCCCCGAAGAATAAAAACATTTGATTTTATATGTACAGTATAAATTAACTAGAAAGTGCCTGTCAGACAGACTAACCTTGTGGGCCGTACGTTTGACACCCCAGGATTACAGTATATTTTTGAGACAAATCCCTCCCCGGCTGCCAGAACTAGCTCTGGCGCAGCAATGAGGTGCTGTTTTCCCCTTTACTTATCTTAAAGGACGTGAAATGCACGCTTCTTGTTTTAGTTGATATATGACTGGATCATGTATATCCTGCTTGGCTTAGATATTATAGGGGCTCTTCTGGGAAGGAAAATGTGTTTTTCACCCAGAAAATAATTGGTTGTCTGAAGTGCACAAAATGTTGACACGTTCATGCGCATTGTATATTCGCCTAATATTTCTCCCATCACCTGTCTGAGAGGAAGCGGGGCATGCGCATTAATTGGTAGCGGGTTTGACTCTGAGAGGGCATCATACTCTGCCCTTTTGATGGCGGAAAGCCACCTCCCTCTCTCCCCAACATGTTTAGCTATCTGCTCGTTTTCTAGGTAGCAGCACGACACTCCACTTCCTTCATTATCAAATACAATTTTGGGGTCTTATTGGAGGACAGGCATAGAGTTGATCTAATTTTAATCATTTTTAAACAATTTAACAGAGGGAAATGCCCCCAAATATGCAATAGCCAAGAAGTGTCAGGTGGATTGCATACTCCAAACCTATTGTAAAAAGAAAAAAAAGAACACATGCAAATTGTAACCGTGGGAATGCTGATTGAAATTCTATATAAAAGAAAAAGCACAAATGCAAACTGGTCAAAACAAAGATGACTATAGCCACAACACAAATGCGGTGGACCAAATGGGACAAAAATAAATAAATGCATCTTTAAATAAATACTTAAAAGGTTACTTCAAATGAAATTTACTTATTTAAATACTTAAAATTGTCATTGAAATTATTTCCCTAATTATCTTTAAATACGTGCCTAAAAATGTCATTTACACGATTTAATTAAATATTTTATGGACAGAGTTGGTTGGGATAGGCTCCAGCACTCCTCGCAACCCTTCTGAGCATATTCAGTATGGAAAATGATGGTGGCTAAAGATAGAAGCAGGGAATGCAACACAATGGCAAATCAAAAGAAGAGTCCCAAGCACAATTGAATTTTTTTTTTATTATTACTATCACAGCCTGTCTCATTTCAAGTAGGAGGGTGAGACTGAAACGGCTGTACTAGTTTCAACCAAAACGTGGTAGGAGAGAACCTCTTTTCAAGCATCCCAAAGCTCGGAAAAGATGAAGAAAACGCATATATGTAACGACCCCACGAAATACACCTTGAAATTGATATACTCACAGTGCATCTCCAGCCTTATTTGTCGTATGAAAATCACATTGCATTCATTTTTCATTGTTTCACAAGAAATATGTGACTGTTCTCATTTCAAGTAGGAGGGCGAGATTGAAATGGCTTCAGCAAAAAGTTGATGTGAGAACCACTTTAGGGATTCCAAAACTCGGGAAATATCAAGAAAAACAACTCTCATAGACATAGAAAGCTCAATCTAAAGTGTAGCTAAACTGGGGAAGACAAAAGTGGAATGAAAGGTCCAGCATTAGCAATGAAGCCTACTTGGTCTAGGATTTGGCCGTGGGGGGCTTCTTGTACTTGGATGTAGAAACTGGGGGATACCAAAGCATTGTTCTACTTTTGAATGATACTAACTTACCAAAAGACACAAACTCCAGAACTACTATCAATATCTGTTCTTGTATTTGTAAATACAAGTACATTCAAAATACTACTACTACTAGAAAAACACAATGTACTGAAGCCACGAAGTATAGTGAACGATCACAGTACAGGGGCCGAGTGATTAGCTCATCTGCCTCACAGTTTTGGGGTCGAGATTTCGATCCTCATTGTGTACAGTTTGCAAGTTCACTCCAAGCTTGCGAGGGTTTTCTCTGGGTACTCCCACACACCAAAACCATGCAGAATAGACTGGTAGAACACTAAATATGAGTTTGAGCATGAAAGGTTGTCCATCTCCTTCAGTCCCCCGCCTGGTGCTCGTAGTTAGCGACGATAGGCTCCAGCACCCCTAAGACCCTTGAGAGGAGAAGCAAATCAGAAAATAAATGAATCCAAAAGAAAGTACAGAATAGCAATATTCTGGTATGCCACTTTAAATTGTGTTAACAGTGCTCCCTAGTTTACTGGAGTAGCGCTCAAAGTTGTTGCAAATGTTTGGCATGTTCTTGCTTTAAAAAAAAAAATCGAAAAAATACCAATCTCGAAGCATCTTATCAACGTGATTTTCGTGTAATTTCAGCTTCCTGCTGTCCGCTGCATTTTTTGCGCAGCAAACATACTGTTGTTTTCTCCTCTGCCACTGAAATAACTCTGAAGCCAAACACTACACACACAATGCCATGTATCCCTCCAAGACTTCTAATCTCGTGGTGTCCAATCATCATTTTGCTTTTGATATGTAGGATTTTATTACAAGTGGTCCTCCAATCTATTACAAGTGGGGCATTAATGGGTCACTTCCTTTTTATTTTGGAGTAGTGTCATGTCCTCACGTTAGGTCTTTTACTGTTCATTTTGGTCCATCATGTGATATTTTAAATCCCTTCCTTTTAATATTTGTGCATTCTTATGTCACTTCCTGCTGATTTGAGGGTATTTTTCTGGCCTTCCTAATGGTTTTTGAGCCCATTTAAACGCATCACTTTATTACTAGTTAATGGCTGTCAATTGGATTGAAACAACGGTTTTATATTATTGTTGATGTATCTTCTGCATCTGTTCTATGTAAAGCAGCATGATGATTTAATTATGCATGAGTATAGTCATCTGGGAAGAGAGATTTGCTCCCGTTTTTCTCTTTAATGCCACGACTACACTTTGATCATTCCTCATTTTGATACTTCCCTTTAAAGGCTTTTTATCTCTTTCATGTTCAGTTTGGCCTCCAAACAAACTGCGTTGTACCAACAAGTATATTAACATTTTTGTTTCCTTTTCAGATACAGGGTCTGGAGTGGATGGTGTCGTTGTACAACAACAATTTAAATGGCATCCTTGCTGATGAAATGGGCCTGGGTAAAACCATTCAAACCATCGCCCTCATCACTTACTTGATGGAACACAAGAGGCTCAACGGACCCTATCTCATCATTGTGCCCCTCTCGTCAGTATTCCCATTCTTAAACTTTCTTAACTAATTCTATGTTTGGGTATTTGTCCTTGTTTAAAATCATAATCTGGACAGAAACCATAGAACTGAACTGATAATTAAAAAAAAATAGGATAAAATATTAAAAGGAAGTGAAGTTAATTTTTTTGGGTGCCAATTTTATTTATTTATTCTATTTTTTTGTCAATAAGAATACAAAACAGAGAAAACTAAACACATCTTTTTAAATAACCTAATGTTATGTTGATTCATTTTCTATTCCAATCACCCTCACAATGGGGGGTGTGTGAGCCTATTTCAGAGGGAGAGGATGATTGAAGAAATGACAGCCAAAATGATCTATTCTACCCCTAGATTTATTAAGAAATGTATTGAGGATTCTTACAATTTATGTTGATATAGGTTATTGAACGTAAAATTCAATTTTATTTTTACGTCGGCAAGGGAACAGAGAGAGGGTTATGGGATTAAATTAGTGTTGGTGATGGTGCGTGTAAGTGTGTGTATTTATGACCAATAAAGGCTGCCACAAATTGAAGCATAGTAGCTGCAGCAAATTTAAAGCCATCGATTTAATGAACACAGCTGGTTGTTTATGTTAGGTCCGAGAGAGTAGGCAGGAGAAGGAGAGACAAGTGGGGATGCATCTGAGCCATTATAACCCAATTTTAAATTGATTTTTTCATATATATTTTCATGTATATACATAAAAACGTTGTCTCTAAATATGAAAGAAATTCCATTGGCAAGTTCTGCTGGCCTCTGTATACATGTATACATACATACATACATTCTCTCTCTCTCTCTCTCTCTCTCTCTCTCTCTCTCTCTCTCTCTCTCTCTCTGTATGTATGTATGTGTGTGTGTGTGTGTGTGTGTATGTATGTGTGTATGTATGTGTGTATGTATGTATGTATGTATGTATGTATGTATGTATGTATGTATGTATGTATGTATGTATGTATGTATGTATGTATGTATGTATGTATGTATGTATGTATGTATGTATGTATGTATGTATGTATGTATGTATGTATGTATGTATGTATGTATGTATCTATATGTATAATAATAATCGGACATTATTATTATTATACATGTACATATGTGTATGTATATATACATGCCAACGGGAGAGCAACCCTATGACAACCATTTCCAAATAAAATCAAGGATGCTACAAGGGAAGGTTTGAATTTTTTTAGATTTTGCTTTTCCTAACGTGGAATTTCTTTCATATTTAGAGACTGTTTTTCTCATTGATAGTAACCTGAATATTTATTATCTAGAGTGATTTGTAAATAGAGGCACAATTGTATTGAACAAAGACATTGACATGCTAGCACTTAAACATTCATCCTCATTTTTGAAACCCCATTTGCGTTAAATTCCAGCTAAATTCCAGCTACCTTTTTAATGCTGCCCATAGCTAAATATGTGCTCAATACGCTGCCTACTGCTACTGCAAAATTACAAAGAATCATTGGTAAAACTCTTTATGGTTAAAATGCACTTTTATAAAATAAACAATCTCTTTCCATTTTTCATTTTGCTTAACAAATGAGCAATTTATCTTTGGTGTTGTTTGCCTGTATTAATCCTTTCAAATCCTTCGATGCCATTCCACAAGCAGCATGTGGCTTTAGATGCACGCCTCAGGCATATTCATGAGGTATTTGGACAAAATCAATAAGTGATGTTTTCATCATCTCACAGGTAGTGATGCTTCGATACTATCATAAATATTGTTACCCATATGTCATCGAGCAGTTCTTAAATAAAAAAAATTTAAAAAATGGCATTCAGGTGCTTCGCATTATACATATGTTTCTCGTATCTCATCTTCTCAACATGATTAGACGTTCAACCTCAGGTGTTCAATCCTCATTTTGCTGTGAATTTCTATGGGTTTATCACTAGTAGACATCGAATCCATTTGAAGCAGGAGGCTGGCAGTGCATGAACAAACATTAATCCAATGCTAGAACTCCCGTCAATGGGAGGTAAAAAATAAAATATGTTGTTGCGCTTGCCAGGATGCAGAAGCCCCTCCTTCCCCCAATTACTTTAGCATTAGTGGACATCCAGCTCGTGGAAGGGGTGGCAGCAAATTAATGCATGTCTAGCACCTTCAATGGGAATCAATGAATAAATAGCAGAAGCTTTGACATTGATAGAAAAGGCTAGTTATGACCTAATTTGATTGACTTTGATTGGAATGTCGCCTCTTCCAACACCAACATCGCCCTGAGTCTTATTTTAGTGGGGCGATGAAAAATCTTTTCATTCCATGAATTGAAATGATTTCACCACTAGTAGACATCCAATCAATTTGAGTGAGATTTTGGTGACCAAAAAAGTTTGTTCATTTCCTGTCAGCCCTCGCACTTCAAATGATTTGGATGTCTCGCACTTTCAATAGTAGTAAATGAGGTAAATAATATGTTCTTCCTCTGGCCAAGATGCACCTTCTCACCCATTAGTTTATCAGGATATCACATCCATTTTAAACAGAAAGGGGTGGCAGCAAATGATCATTCATCAGTGAAAAGGACACTGTCTCTTTCTCATGCTATTTACTTAGTTTGCTATATATTGCAATTGGATGCCATGTCTCCAGGGTGTGCATACAATCAGGGTCCATGGTTGCTTCTGTAATTACCATTCTGACAGATTAAAGCCCAGATGTAATCTTTAAATATGCACTGAACTAATTGCTCTCTTCCCTCTTTGGCAGAACTATCCGACTGGATTGAACACCCTTTATCACTTTCACAGTGTGTTGAATTCTTGTTTTGTCTTTCTTTCAGGACTTTATCCAACTGGATTTATGAGCTTGACAAGTGGGCCCCATCCGTGGTGAAAATTGCTTACAAGGTAAAAGAACAGTTTTAAAAAATACATTATTTGAGCTAAAAAATACGTATTTACTTTTGTTCGGCGAAAGGGGACACCAGGCCTGCGCCGGGGTTTGGTTCCACAGCTGCGAAGCGGCAAGTTCAATGTCTTGCTGACAACATACGAATACATCATTAAAGACAAGCACATACTGGCAAAGGTGAGACCAAATCATCTCTTTGATCCAAATGACTACGCTTTCGATTTACAAGCTCGTATTCATGATTTGTAAATTATGTTGTTTATCGAAAAGAAACAGGGAATTACCACATTTCACTCAGTCACAAAAACACATAGCATAAGCTACTGTGTCAGCTGTCTACAAATTTTATAGCATGTACGGAGCCTTTTACTCATGGTTTTGAATCATAGTTTACTTACTGGCAGTTTATTTACACCAGTGGTCTGCAGTGGTCCAGTGGGTGCAGGTTTTCATTCCAACTCAACAAGGATACCTTTTGCAAGTGCAATCAGTTAATTAGAGTCAGGTGCTACTTATTTTAAAGACACCTGATTGGTTAAAATGTCGGCAATGGATCGGTTGGAATAAAAACCGGGACCCACTGCGGCCCTATGTGGAACCGGTTTGAGACCACTGATTTACACAAATGTATATTAAGAGTGTTACTGTAGTTTTGCGGACAACATGGTCTGTTGTATGCAGTCACACTACAAATACAATTGATTTTACATATACCGTATTTTCACGACTATAAGGCGCACAAAAAATCTTAAATTTTCTCCAAAATTCAAGAAGATTCAAGAACAAATAAGACCAAACTTGCAAGATATGTTTGTAATATAAAATGGGAGGGGTCACTAGATTTGGGGCCAATCATGTCAAAGGTTTACAGAGGTTGGAAAAATGAGCCCAAGATAAATCTAGAACGAATAAAGGGACTATTATCAAATATGCCGGATACGTTTGTAATACAGGTCGACGGTCATAGAATGAATTTTGCGGCAACTCAAATTTGCTGAGTAGGTCATATGATGGATGGTAAGTGAAAGGATCATAGGTCCCCGTGGTTAAATTATGACGATAAACATCAACCTGTCTGAATGGCAGCCAATTAAAATGTATAAGCTATTAAACCCATTAGAACAGGAATGTTGTTGATGTGTTTCTTTAATTTGAGTGTTGTGTTTGTATAGCAAAGTTACCATGCACTCAATGTAAAAGGTTTGTGCTAAAGCAACGCTGGTTCATTTATTAAGTGACAGTCAGCAAATGAGTTGAAATGAAGAGCATGAATTTGATGGCCGAAATTGTTACAACTTTCAAGTATAATAAACCGTTTTTATTTATTTATTTATTTTTTAGTTTTAAGAACAGTGATTAGGAGCTATGAAATCAATAAATGTTCCATCAGAGCAATGTCGTTGTTATGGAATGGTGCTTTGCATGATGATGATTAAATCATCAATACCTGTATATAACATCTAGCTTTGAAAAAATATTTCACATTTAGAAGGGAGTATCGGCAAAACATCATCAATACCCATATATAAAATCTGGCTTTAAAAATATATATTTCACATTTAGAAGGGAGTATCAACAATGCTGTCTGAAGAGACTAAGGGGTCCTGGGTTTGTTTTGGAGTGCGGCTTGGCGCTCAATAAATCAATGACAGGACTTAAAAGTGCCCTGTTGTGGAGCTTGCATCATGGCCATCTTTGAGCCCGAGGAAGAAATAATAACGCCGCCTTGTCTGGTTTGAGAGACTCACTCTAATAATCTCTTGCCGCCTCCAATTTTCTTGTATGGGAGCAAACGCTTAAGCTTGGAAAATTGTTTGCTCAAGAGTTATTAGAACTCTTGTTCGTCTTTTCGCTGATAACTCTCAGACTTCAAACAGGTTAGATCTCCACCGGGAATGGTCATTCATCTTCTTTACTGCATATACTTGCAACGGTTGCTGGAACCTATTCCAGCAGAATTTGGACGAAAGGCTTTCTATACCGTACACTGGTTGCCGTAGGGCACACACTGAAACAGACAACCATTTGCACACTGAGCATACCTCCATCAAGCGGGAATCAATCCCAAGCTTGCCCGCACTGATAGGTAGGTGAACCCCTACACCAAAAGTGCCCACCAGTAGACCGCGGAATGATCCCAAGTCGACTGCGTAAGGCAAAAAACAGTTTTTAAATGAATATGAAAGGAAGTCCGTTCTGTCAATTCAGCGACTTTTATGCTACATTTAGCCCATTGTTAAACTAGGTGCATTTCGACCGATATCAACTGGCATAGGCAGGTCAGCAAACCCCCACAACCTTTAAGAGGATGCGCAATATGGAAAGATGACTTGATGAATAAGCCTGTTCTCAATAAGCCGCACTTGGTGCTGCTGTAGACACCCCCCACCCTCCTATCGGCTGTCCTAAGTTATTGAATAGCCACTTTCCTTACCAATAAGTGAATCGTGATTACAGCGGTTGCATATCCTTAAACGTCAACATGGGTGAGGAGAAACGAGCCAAGACCTATGATTTTCACCCTGTGTGGGCACAGGATTATTTTTTGTTTATTCTCATTCAAAGTATATTTGTTTGATTAGCAATGGAACAGCAGCAATGGCGATGAAAACAAATCTGGAGTGGCATTTCAAAATGGTATACAGGGGCCATGAGGAGAATTTCCCTGAAAAAAACACTTTTATGTGCCACAAAAGAGCAGGATTTGAAAACACAGCTTGCAGCACAGCAGTCAATCTTCACCAAACCGAAGACCCCGAGGAAGGCCACGACTATTGCTTTATCGGGTCAGTCACGTCCTTGCCAAACATAACAAGCCCTTCAAAGATTCCGATATTGTAAAAGAAGCCTTTCCCGAGGCAGCGGATAGCCTTTTTGATAACTTCAAAAAAATAACAGACACAAAACTGTTGTAAGGCGACGAAAGGGAATGGCTGTGGATGGAGAAACAACTCAGGAGGGCTATGGATGCATGCATGAAAGTGTTATTCCCTCAAATTTAATTAGTCAACTGATGTGGTGGATGTGGCACAATTGTTTTATCATCAGAATGTCTTTTGAAGACAGGAGCACTAAAGAAGAGTTACTCAATATTTTGGCCTTAAAAGGACACACTTGAGGTGAGGAATTTTTTTAATGCATTCATGTGATTGGTTAGCGGGACAGAACTGCCACTCTTCAAGTGAATCTTCAAAGTTTTCGTAAGTGCAGCATCCTCTGCTTCTGCACCAAAATATGCGCTGCTGTTGTGCTCAGGTGGGAAAAAGAAAAGGCAAGATACTTGGTTGAATTTAATGGCTTTCTGTGTGTCACACTGCTTGTGTCCGTCCGTCTATAAAGGACGGGGACCACGGACTGGCTCATCTGTGCGCAGGGTGAGATTTGGTAGCGAGGCTTGAGCACTTTTAATAAATTCTTAAAAGCCGTATGCTCAAAAGTGCTACTGAGCATCCACATTGGCGCCATGCACTTCCTCGCAAACTGTTTCAAGGATTGCTGCTTTTTTTATTAATTATGTCTGTTTGGAATGACATGATACAAGAAAAAGATATGAGCTGCCATGTTGACTCTAACGTTGTGGCTCTTGTCATTGGCGGCAGTGAGTAGTATCACGATAAGATGAAACCAAAATAGAACTTTTTGGTAGAAACACAGGTTCTTGTGTTTGGAGGAAGAAGAATACTGAATTGCATTCGAAGAACACCATACCCATTGGGAAGCATGGGGGTGGAAATATGCTTTCGGGCTGTTTTTCTGCAAAGGGGCCAGGTCGACTGATGTGTGTAAAGGAAAGAATGAATGGGGCCATGTAGCGAGAGATTTGGAGTGAAAATCTCCTTCCATCAGCAAGGACATTGAAGATGCAAGGTGGCTGGGTTTTCAGTATGACGATGATTCCAAACACACAGCCAGGGCAACAAAGGAGTGGGTTCGTAAGAAGCATTTCAAGGTACTGGATTGGCCTAAGCAGTCTCCAGATCTCAACCCCATAGAGAATCTGTGGAGGGAGTTGAAAGTCTGTGTTGCCCAACGACAGCGCCAAAACATCACTGCTCTATAGGAGATCTGCATGAAGGAATGGGCCAAGATACCACCAACAGTGTGTGAAAGGCTTGTGAAGAGTAACAGAAAACATTTGGCCTCCATTATTACCAACAAAGGGTACATAACAAAATTTTGAGATGAACTTTTGGTATTGACCAAATACGTATTTTCCACCATGATTTGCAAGTAAATTCTTTAAAAATCAAACAATGTGATTTTCTAGTTTTTTTTCATGGTGGAGGTTTACCAATATTGACGATTACTGGCCTCTCTAATCAAATCCATCAAAGTCTTCACTTTCAGTTTCCAAATTGAAAAATTGTCCAAATGATTAATCAAAAACCCAAAGTTCCCTCTCTTCGTTGTCAGAGTCACTCACATTGCCATGTGGCTCGACAGAAATGATCCCGGCTTTGGCAAAAGCTTGAACAACAGTGCAAGCAGACACGTTAGTCCAAGCGGCCACAATCCATTCGCAAATACTGGCATAACTTACGCTGCCTGCCACCCCTTCATAAAGCTGTGTTCGCCACCTATCATCCGTTGTTCCCATGCTGCTCGCAACTTTGGTTTGAACGCCCCCGGTTGATGCCGATGTCCAGCGGTTCGAGTTCTTTAGTTAAGCCTCCGAAAATGACGACAAGCTCAGTGTTAATTTTCGTGACTTGGTTTTTCACTGCTGCTACGAGATGGGCACGCGCAAATCAACTCAGCTTCTTTTTGACTTGCCGAAGCTCGTTCTCCTGCTTCCTCCATTTGCTAACCATGGATTCGTTGATCTAAAATTCCCGGCGGCTGCTCTATTCCCATGTGCCCCTGCATAATTGACGGCTTGAAGTTTCAATTGAGTTTCGTAAGCGTGTCTATTTGTATTATTCATTTTCTAGGGGCCTTAAAAACCAATCCGAAATTGTTTTGCAATAAACACATGCCCACACTATAATACGGGTACCTGATAGGGGCGTGCCTTTAGCGTCTGACCCCACCCACCTCCGCCTTCTCTCTATATAAGATACGTGTCGGCAAGAAGTGCTCTCAGTCAGATTTTGGAGCTTACACATGGCGCTCCGGATTATAAGGCGCCCTGTCTATTATGAACAGAAACATAATTATGAGCTCTGTGACCTTTGATGCCATTACCCCTAATTTATTTGAACTGGGAGGACTGGCTGTTATTGCTCTAGTTTCGAATGATCGCTGCCCTCTCAAGTTGAAATGGAATGGACATCTACTGGTGATACATTTATTTCAGTTCACACCAGATGGAGGACTGGATTGGGTGTTTATCATCTTCAATGGCACTAAAACGGTTAAAGCATATGGTACTAGAGTGATACTGCAAAATTGGTGTCTCATAACGACACTTTTCTGGAATTTTACGCAATAGATAGCTGTTAATATCAAGTTTCATGCTAAAAGCCATAGCTATAGCAACCGAATGTAACAACCTACCCATGGTTCCACGATTAAGTTGAGAGATTTTAGCCCAAGTAAACAGTTTTCATCCCCAAAACAAACCCATGTGTGCCACAATCCATCCATGGGTTTTTTTATCCGCAGATCCGTTGGAAGTACATGATTGTGGACGAGGGCCACCGCATGAAGAACCACCACTGCAAGCTGACACAGGTTCTGAACACGCACTACGTGGCGCCGCGCCGCCTGCTGCTGACCGGTACGCCACTGCAAAACAAGCTGCCTGAGCTGTGGGCGCTGCTCAACTTCCTGCTGCCCACCATCTTTAAAAGCTGCAGCACCTTCGAGCAGTGGTTCAACGCACCTTTTGCCATGACGGGCGAGAGGGTACTTCCATTTGGAGCCACCTGACGTCTCATTCCCCCCCCACGATTAATTTCACAGCAATTTTTCTCAGGTGGACCTGAATGAGGAGGAGACCATCTTGATCATTCGACGTCTGCACAAGGTGCTCCGACCTTTCTTACTGCGCCGCCTGAAGAAGGAGGTGGAGTCTCAGCTGCCTGAGAAGGTCAGCAGCTTTGCATTCCTCTTGATGTCTGTTTTGCCACTCAATGATTAGCAAATTGTCTCGACGTGTGTGATTAATGCATACCAGATGAGTAATTAAAAAAAAGGGGGTTAAATCATGAACCATGAAACAAGTGATTAACTCAATTTGACATCTTGATTATTTTGTTACTTTGTAGCCCGAGAAAAAAACCTGCATGGTATCAATTTTGATTGCATTACATGATGCATCAATCACCTGTGGTAGTTCAGTTAATTAAATATCAGTTAAAAAGTAAAGTTAGTGGCCGTGAAACTGTTCTTGTATCTTTTTTTTAACAAATAACTAATAATGTATTACATCATGACATAAAATGATCCATTTTGTTTTTCTTTCCCCATATTGGATTCCACTAAATTGAACATTTGGGTCTAACACTCATATTATCCTTGTTATCTCAATAAAATAATAATGATCTATCTTGTGTTAAAGATGCTGCACTTATCTTTGAGGCATTTTTCTTCACTTGAAAGATAGATCTCATTTTCTGAAGGAATTGAAAATGTACTGACCCCAGGATAGTCTGCTTTCAACTTTTTTAGATTTTTGTGCAATGCTTGTTTGAATTGAGTATACTATACGGAATTTCACATGTCTAACTAACTTTGCATATGATTTGACAAGCTTTCTTTTCAATTTCTTGCTCAGGTGGAGTACGTTATAAAATGTGACATGTCAGCCATACAGAAGGTTTTATACAGGCACATGCAGAAAGGAATCCTACTCACTGATGGCTCGGAGAAAGACAAGAAGGTAGTAAAAACTAATCCTTAAGGTATACCAAATTATTGATTGTCCTATCGACCAAGGCTGTTTTCATACATTTTGTTTAAACAATGGATAAGTGTTAAGATTTATTTTTTATCTGGTTAGTGCAATTAGATACTTTGCAATTGAGTCATCTTGGTTAAGCCATTGATACCTCAACTTCCATGTAACATGTATACATAAAAAAAGTATTGGTAATATAGGGTCGTATGATAAGGTTTGGGAACCCCTGATCATTTTCAAGATTTTCTTTATAAATCATTGGTTGTTTGGATCATCACTTCTCTGCATAAACATCATCCCTCTGTGGATGACTTTGATGGGCAGCTCACTCATCTGGTTACCTTCGTCCAGGGGTTACAAATATAACACCAAAAACAGTGATGTAAAAACGCTAAACCATGTAAATCTTCCTATCGACATTTCACGTGCCTATCATCATTATCCCTAAAATCATGCATTGAGCATTTTGGTCAGCATATGGGACCCAATTTACCATCACTTGCTACATTATTGTGAAATCCATATGGTGTAGGACTGCCACTAATCTGCCTCAAGATGACCTGATATCCCCCTAATAGTTAGCAAATTGGCTCCACCTGCCAACCATACATGAGTAATGAATGCAAGAAAAATGACAATACCAGAATATATACTATACTAAGTGCAAACAAAAAGTACTAATGGAAAAAATATATATAGAATATCATATTGGAAAATTCAATGAAAATGTTCAATATCCTAAATTAACCCAAAACATATTGAACAGATATTTAAGAAAAAATAATGAAAAACAAAAAATGGAAAATGTATACAAACAATAAAATAAATTTAGTGAAAAGGAATCAATTGATTATTATTTATTTAGGTATTTTTATTTAAATGTTAAATGATCTGCATGAATCGTAATCTTTATTTTTATGCTACCATGGATTGTTTTTGTGTCAGGGCAAAGGTGGCGCCAAAACCTTGATGAATACCATCATGCAGCTAAAGAAGATCTGCAACCACCCATACATGTTCCAACATATCGAGGTGGGTTCCGTTTTAGTGCGTATTTAGGATTGAGAGGAATAAACTCAAATTTTCAATTTTCCATTGTAGGAATCATTTGCTGAGCATTTGGGTTACCCGAATGGCATCATCTCTGGGTAAGCTACCTTGAAACAAATCTGACGTGAAAGCAACCTTGAAACAAATCTGACGTGAAAGCAAATATGATATCGCAATAATGTCCCTGAATATACAAATATTGAAGCAGAAAATGGGGAAATTCAATAATCTTGCGACTTTGACAATGGGTATTCCTCAGGATGTGTAATTTTCTTTTCTGTTTGTTAATGTTGCAGTTGGGTGGAGTGTAGGTAATGTCTTGACTCTCTAGTTTTTTGAATTTATTTTTAATACAATTTTTTTTTTCATGTGCAGCATAATTGGTCTAGCAGCAACTTCAAACAATGACAAAATTTAAATACAAGTGCAAATGCTTTTTGTTTTGTTCTTTTTTTAAACACCTAACAAAGGAAATACATGGTTGTGTGCAAGTAGAAGCAACTTAGTAAATTGGAAAAAAAAGAAACTTGACATTCAAACAAGTGAATTTCCTTTTGAAATTGTTGCTCAATGTGATAATTTTTACTTCCTCAACGCAGGCCTGACTTGTACCGAGCTTCTGGGAAGTTTGAGCTCTTGGACCGCATCCTGCCCAAACTGCTGGCCACCAACCACCGGGTGCTTCTTTTCTGCCAGATGACCACGCTTATGACCATCATGGAGGACTACTTCAGTTACCGCAACTTTCAGTATTTGCGTCTAGACGGTAAATGACACGATCCAGTATGGCAAAGTTTGGTAGAACAGTGAAATGAGGTAGTTTGTAAAATCCTTGCAGGCACCACTAAGTCAGACGACAGAGCTTTGCTGCTCAAGAAGTTCAATGAGCCTGGATCGCAGTACTTTATCTTCCTGCTAAGCACCCGGGCTGGTGGCCTCGGCCTCAACCTGCAGGCCGCTGACACAGTCATCATCTTTGACAGTGATTGGAACCCACATCAGGTCAATTCCGACATTGCCATTGAGCAGTCCCTCCCAGTCCAAATGGATTGAGTTGGCACAGGAGGAAAAACCAAGACCAGGAGTGCCAAAATTAAATGTGTCATAAACATAAAGTATAAAAAAGTTTGAATCAACAAAAGTTTAAATAACTCCATTGATTTACAAAGTAATTACAAATAACTATACATAAATAATAAAAAATTCACAAATTAATGTAGAAAAAAAATAAATGTACATTTTAATACATCTATTTATAAATTTTAACTTAAATGCTTAAATAAGATATTTAATAACAATAAATACGTTATTTAAGGTCACTGCAAACTCAAAGTAAAAATGAATGAATTGTTGGATTGAAAGTATAGACAACAATTAAAGTAATTAAAATCACGAAAAAATGTTAACACCTCTGACAAATTTGAGTGAATAAGAAAAAATGATAATGTTGGCCTGGTGAAAGAATGATTTGCAAATCCACCTCTCAGTTATGAGATCGGGGGTTCAATCCTCTGTAGGTTTCGACCTTCCTATGTGGAGTTTGAATAGTGGTCCCTCTCCTTGTGTCCTGCGATGGGCTATCAGGGTGTTCGCCACCTGCACACCCTTAAATGGTGACCAGACAATCACAGGGCACAGGGAGACGGACAAGCAAAATAATGAATATGTTTAAAAAGTTTAAATGTATAAGTACATTTTGAAATAAATACAAAAATAATATCATTTCTAGAAATACATTAATTCTTCAATAACTGAAATGTATAAAAAAAATACAAAATTAAATACAAATTAAAATTGATACATAAAAGCTGACATGGATTTAAAAAAATGAATAGAAAATACATTCATTAAGTCATGAAATTTTGCTACAACATTCTGGAATGATAACACATTGAATTATTTCATTCTGTATTTATTAAATTTTGGCACCCCTGGTCCTCCTTAGTTTTCAATCAACGGGTTTGAAAACATCTCATTCACCATCATTCTTACACGCTCACGATAAAAGAGCAGGTTTTAACTAAAAAAAAACACTCGTGGTTGCCCACTTGCAGGACTTGCAGGCGCAGGACCGTGCACACCGCATTGGGCAGCAGAACGAGGTGCGTGTGCTCCGCCTGTGCACAGTCAACAGTGTAGAGGAGAAGATCCTGGCAGCTGCTAAGTACAAGCTCAACGTGGACCAGAAGGTCATCCAGGCTGGGATGTTTGACCAAAAGTCCTCCGGTCAGGAGCGACGTGTCTTCTTACAGGCCATTCTTGAGCATGAGGAGCAGAATGAGGTTTGTGGCTGGCAAAGCAGCCTCTTTCGCAAACAAGTCATTTTTGATAACATGCTGAGTAAAAGCCGGGATGAACTGTACTGTATGACGTTTTTCAATTATTATTCTCTACTTGAACATGAAAAAGCAGTGTTTTCCTCACCTTTTTATATATGTAGTTGTACTTCAACTTACAAAATTAATTGGTTCCAGAACTTTTAACTCTTTAACATTAGTCAAAGTGTCCCAATTTCGAATGAAAGATGTGAGATACACACAAAAATGAGGGAAAATGATAAATTGATTTATTAATGTCTTAAAAATAAATAAATAAATCAACTCTAGTTCCATTCGCTACTCCGTTTAGAGTTGTTTTTTGTGCCCCTCGACCATCTCCTCAATGTCCTTCTTGCAGACCACAACTTTTTATTAGCAGTGGTAATTTTCTTGGGAGGCATGATGATGAAAACAGAAGAAGCTGCTTTTCCACACTTTGAAAAACACCTTCAAAACTTTGTGGCGATGAACGGCGATCAAAAGCCCAAAAGAGAATTTCACAACATGGATAGTGGTTGTTGTGAGACAGCCAATGAGAGACTAGTAGAGTGTAGCAAGATTGTAAAATGAGAAACAACGAATCCATGACAATTTCAAAATAAAAAAAACAGATATGGGAAATGCATTAACGTTTGGGGGGATTTTGTAAATTGGATATTTTTTTACATATACAAATCCAATGATTGCTGCCAGACCACTACAAATTCAAATGCATTAGATGTCTATCGCTGTCAATGCTAGCCAATTACTTCATAGGCAAGTTTTTGAACCGCTTTATGTTTTTATGCTTTTTCTTAACTTTTAGGAAGAAAATGAGGTCCCAGACGATGAAACTCTGAACCAAATGATCGCCCGAATCGAAGACGAATTTGAGATGTACATGGTAAGGAAGCGCTACACGTCACGTGCCCCCTTGTGTCGTTGACCCTCATAACCATGCCATTGCAGCGCTTCGACATGGACCGGCGTCGCGAGGATGCCCGCAACCCCAAGCGCAAGCCACGCCTGATGGAGGAGGACGAGCTGCCTTCCTGGATCATCAAGGATGACGCAGAGGTGGAGCGCCTCACGTGTGAGGAAGAAGAGGAGAAGATGTTTGGTAGAGGCTCCCGTTGCCGCCGTGATGTAGACTACAGCGATGCGCTTACCGAGAAACAGTGGCTGCGGGTACAAAATCCACTTGAAATAAGGGTTCATGTTGTGATGCAAGAGGTTTTGTGCCAAGGTTCGGGTTTGTGCACATCAGGCCGTGGAGGACGGCAACCTGGAGGAGATGGAGGAGGAAATCCGCCTAAAGAAGCGCAAACGTAAGCGGCGACAGGACAAGGAACCGGCAGGCCGTGAGGAATGGGGCACCAAGGCCAAGAAAAAGCGGGGGCGCCCACCGTCCGAGAAACTCTCACCCAACCCGACCAAACTCACCAAGCAGATGAACACAATCATTGACACCGTCATCAACTACAAAGACGGGTGCGGCATAAAAGATAAATTCATATGCTGCCATAGATAGCAATACAAGGCAAATTCCTGTAACCTGCCCAGAACTGAATTATTTTTCAATGCCACTGATTGCAATAGGTCGCAATGTTTCTTGTTGCTGTTTTTGTCAGTGCTGGCAGACAGCTGAGCGAAGTCTTTGTCCAGCTGCCGTCCAGGAAGGAGCTTCCAGAATATTATGAGTTGATCCGAAAACCTGTGGACTTCAAAAAGATCAAGGTAGTGTTCTGTCTATCAAGGGTCCGAGCTTGATGAGCTCAAAACATTGTCCCACTGTCACCTGGCAGGATCGTGTCAGGAGTCATAAATACCGCAGCGTGGGTGACCTAGAGAAGGACGTGATGCAACTCTGTCACAATGCTCAGACCTTCAACCTGGAGGGATCTCAGGTTGGTAAAAATTGAGTTTACCTGATAAGGATCAGTTAATAAGGATCAAAAGCTGTGTTAGAGTTGTTTTTTAACTAAATTCTTGCTTTTTTTATGCCCTAAGATCTATGAGGACTCCATTGTCCTTCAGTCGGTGTTCAAAAGCGCTCGGCAGAAGATCGCCAACGACGACGAAAGCGAGGATGAGAGCGAAGAGGACGATGATGAAGATGAAGAGTCAGATGCCGAGGGTGAGTTAATGGATACGATGAATAAATCGCTACAAAACTAGAATTAACAAAACATTTTGTATAGTATCTTGTTCACCTGTTGCTTGTCTCCTTGTGCCTTGCTCGGCCGCCAATTCAAAGTCTCACCCGCCTGCTGCACTTAGTTGACTGGGATATGCTCCGGCATCTCCTTCGACACTCGTAAGGATAAGCTGTACAGAAAATGTATGAATCTTCTTCACCAAACTATATGAACATATTCGAATTAAAGACACTGTCGTCATTATTCTATCCACAATGTTACCCCTCTTGTAACCCCTTGACACATTCATTATCCCCTACCCTGCAAATTTTAGTTAAAGACATTAGAGTTAGACTGTTGGTGATCGCAAAATTCTGTTTTTGACCTCCGTTATCTTCGACCCTATCACCACAAAGTTTAATCACGGGCTCACAACCACCTAAAGAGGATATGAGTTTTGGAAGATGAATGAATTAATTAATTAATTACAGCCATACCCCGAAGGTTTGATAATATTCCCTTTCTCCAATCTTGACATTTCTTGAACACAAACATATTTCTGACATTTGACCTCATTCATTCATTCATTCATTTTCCATTCTGCTTAAGGGTGATGGAGGGCTTGGAAGCTAAACCAGCCAAAAACAGCCACGAGGCATGGGACACTGAATTACAGGGCGCAAGGAGACGGACAACCAATTACATTCACACTCATACTTGGGTTCAATTTTGTGTTTAACCAGTCTATCATGAATGATTTTGGAATGTGGGAGAAAACTGGAATACTTGGCGAAAAACCATGGTCGCCAAGGGCCTTTGACCTCTTGACCGCAAAATAATGGCGCTGGAATACTACCGGATGTCATTTTAAAATGGAAGCAAAACAAACTTTGGACACAAATCCAGCAAAAAGATGACATCCAGGCTTAATAATAAAATTTGATTCGAATTAGTCGTCCTATATCAGGTTTCATGGTCCTGCCGACTAAAAAAAATCCCTAAAGAGAAGATGATTTCACTGAGTGGATAGAGTTACAGATTTAGCAGTCTGCTAGTATACACTCCATTTTTTCTCTTGTAGCCGTGTGACTAATAAGTCATTCTGTCAATGTGTACAGCTAGCACAGCACTAGAAACCTGTACTTGCTCATCAATTCAATGATATCACGATTGTTACTGGACAAAAAAACTGGATGTTTCATAATGCAATGTTTTCTGTATCAGGTATGCCTGAGTGCCAAATTTGTTTTTTTACTTTACTGCATTCATTTTCAGTTTTTTAAATTTTTACCATTTCATAGCGCGTATTCCTTTTTCTCGTTACAAACATTTCCTGCAGGTTTGATAATTCATATATTTTCTGAATTGTTTATCCTCATAAGGATTGCAAGGGATGCTAGGCTCTATCTTGGCTAACAATCATTTGAATTTGTCTCTGTGGAGCCTGTCATCCTTTAAGGCAAGCTTGACTAGACACCTCCTGAGATTGCCACCACCAAACAAGCAATGTTTGTTCGCATGTTCCCAATTTGATCAAAATGTTAATGCTGTTGTACACTCCCTTGTTTGCCTTGATGTGGACAAGCACTCCTCCCGACATTTAAGATATCATCTATGGGTTCCAGCCAAGTCGGTGTGGGTGAAGATCAAACTGAACAAGGAGGCCCGTGGCAGTGCAGACCGGGGCAAAAAGAGGCAGAGCAGAGCTAAGACCAAACCTGTGGTCAGCGACGATGAAAGCGACGATGATCAGGACTGCAATGTAAGCCCACGCGCACACACTACATTAAAAATGAAAAAAGGGATTTACCATCTGAGTTGCAGTAGAAGCTATTAAATCAACGATTGACTGCTGTTAACGGTGTTAGACGTCTACTCCAGTGCTTCTCAATTATTTTCTGTTAGCCCCCCCCCTAGCAAGAAGAAAACTATTCGCCCCCCCCACTTCCCACCGTGACTATAAATTAAATCATTTTATAAAATTGTTATAAGTACAATATTTTATCCTTATTAACATTAAAGAAAAGGAAAAAAAGAAAGAAATATAGTCAAACTTACAAAGAATAACTTTATTAAATCTTGTTTTAAGTCTGCAACATAAAAGATTTTAAGTGCATCAATGCCTGAAATAAAAAATAAATGAGAGCGCCACTGCCAGCTACTGTAGTGGATGCGCAATTACACTTTATACTAGTACGGCCAAATAAAATCCTGTTCCCCAGGGTTACACGCGCCCCCCCAGGTATCGCACCCCCCAAAGGGGGCGCACCCCACTATTTGAGAAGCACTGGTCTACTTCATTTGGACGGGGAGGGGATAATGGTTCCCCGACTAGTTAACCTTGTTGACGTCATCGATGATGAAAATGCGTCAAGTAGCACTATATACCATCGGACGTTGATTACGTAAATACACGACACGTCCGTAGTCAATTGAATATATGCTTGCACAAGTTGAAAGGGCGAAGGGACAGCAGCACAATGAAATTGCCCCCCAAAAAAGCGTAAAATAACGTTTTATGTAAGGATGTTTTTTATAAAAACATTTTTTTAAAAAAGTGCCATCGTAATTTTGTGATGGCATACCACAAAAGCATGTCGGGCATGAATGAGCATCTGAAGCGTCGTCACCCAAGTGAACTGCTATCAGTGGCGATCCGTGCATTTTCTCGTAGCGCCTTCAACGAATCAATCCCACCCTCAAAAACTTTTATGGCTCTAAAACCGCAACTGCAGCTACAGCTGCGACACATAAAAAATGATCAATAAATCAATGCACAAAAATGGGGTATGGGCAATATCCACTTCCCAGCAGCATTTAATGATTAAATACAAATACTGGAGCTTTTCAGACATTACAACCGGGCCAGGGAGGTGATTTCCCCGGAAAAAGACAGTGATGGACGTCAATGGCATACCGGCAAACATTGCCCGAAAATGGGTTAAAATCCATCCGAAAACAGCATTTATTAATTAAATACAAATACTGGAGCTTTTTAGACATCAGAACTAGGCCCGTAGTATCATATCTCCGGGAAAACGACAGCAATGAAGGTCGATCTGTCCATATACGTCCATACGCGAAATGGCAAAAGTTGCACTAAAATGCAGGTAAAATACACTTCCGGGCAGCATTTATTGATTAAATACAAATACTGGAGCTTTTCAGACATTACAACCGGGCCAGGGAGGTGATTTCCCCGGGAAAAGACAGTGATGGATGTCAATGGCCAAATGGCAAAAATTCCACTAAAATGGGGTAAAATCCACTTCCTAGCAGCATCTAGTGGTTAAATACAAACACTGGAGCTTTTCAGATGTCAGAACTTGGCCCACAATTGAAATATTATTTAGGAATATAGCCATATTTTACTCACCAAAAATCCTTTTTAACTGTACACAACATCCATCCTCCTTTCTTCCTTCTTTTATATCGCCATCCAAGCTAATGCTGAAAGTCGAGCCTGTCGTGTCGTATTTCTGGCATAGTCCGTGTAGAAAATGGCTTTAAATCAACACAACAATATATTTGCTTGAGCAGCCCGCTCCAAATACAGTTTGGTAGCTCTGGCTATTGACTAGCCTCATTGTTGGTGAAAGCGATGATGTATCCCTACGCTTGCGAGAAGGCAATGACGTATCCCTACGCCCGCGGCAACACATTGTGGTGTTACCAACTCGAAATCTGATTTGTTAAAAATGTCCAATCAGCCTACCATGCATGTCTTTGGAATGTGGGAGGAAACCCACGCAGGCCCGGGGAGAACATGGATTTACATGGTTTTAACCCAGGACCCCAGAGCTGCGAGGCCGATGTGCTAACCACTCGCTTCACCGGGCTACCCTGTTTATAGAAATGTATTTCAATTAATAATCATCAACCATAAAGATTGCTACTTCAGTCAAAAACATAATTTTCAGACTTATCCGCATCAAGGTCACGGGGGGTGATCAGGCTATTTCAGCTGACCCCAGGCACCAGGCGGGGGAAACCCTGAAGTCACAGGACACACGGAGACGGACAACCAGTTACGCTCCCGGTCATGTCTCACACTGAACACGGAACAGCCCTTGTTTCTGGTTAATTTTAAGCCATTTCCTGTTAATTTGTGGGATTTTTTTAAAAAATATTTTAAAAAAAATACTAATAACTAATAATAGCAATGATAATGACCAAGGCGGCCGCCTGAGGCTCAGTGGTTGGCGCGTCAGTCTCACAGCTCTGGGATCCTGGGTCTCCGGGTACTCCGGTTTCCTCCCTCATTCCAAAAAAAAACATGCATGGTAGGCTGATTGGACACTCTGAATTGCCACTGGTTGTTTGTCTCCTTGTGCCCTGTGATTGGCTGGCCACCAATTCAGGATGTTTCCCGCCTCTTGCCTGAAGTCAGCCTGGATAAGCTCCAGCACCCCCGCGACCCTAATGCAGACAAGGCTATTGAAAAATTAGATGAGATAATGACTAACATCCATGACCAATCTTATTTAAAGAATGAGTGTTTTACTCATGCAGTATCAAAAAATGTTTCAAGAATTTGTTCGAGTATCACTATAGAACATTTTGGTAATGTGACAGCAGTATCGCACATACTGTATTTTATCCAGGGAGCTGGGCGCGGAGCCGGTGGTACTTGAACGTAAACATAGAGAATAACACTTGATCCGACTCCAAATTAAACTGTGAATTTTAATGGGGAGGAGGTGGAGCCAAGCATTTTAAACACAAGCAATTTAATTAAACATTTGACGAAATGAAGTTTGAGACCTACAGAGACGCCATAACCACTCAAGAAGACTGACGAGTACCATATTGCAGATAATTAAGTATGAAAGACATGTCATGTAGATATCACACGACAGTATTGAATGGAAGTGGTTGTTTGTATCGGTGTCACCAATTTGAATCCATCACTGAGCTGTTGTTTTTCTCACATCTGCCATCATTACCAACCACTGTTGTCAACCAAGCTGTTGTGCAGCCAAGATCTGTAAGCAACGGGATGAAGCTAAGCCTTTGAGGCATGTGTGGCTGATGAATGCCGAACAGACACGAGAGCCACTTTGACATTTTTTTTCCCAGAGTATGTCCGTTTTTGAACAGCTATAATTGGTTGTAGTTCAAAGCGCCATTCGTAAACACATACATGGAGGTTCGAGAAAAAATGCTTCAAAAGTGAATGATCAAGTTTCACTGCCACTCATGGTGACGCCACTATCAATTTCTGGGGACGATTCAAATGGCGTTGATAAAATGGCATTTTTAAAGGCATAACCAATCAGTGTACAATAAGGGCTACGATTGATCAATTCGTTGGATATCAAATGAATCGACACCCATTAAATGTTTAGCAACTTTGTTGATTAATAGTAGATTTTAGGCCTGAACAATGTCCCATTTGAACTGTGACATGCACACGTGCAATAGAATTGCAGGATGAGCAATCTTCTCTCTCAACTTCTCGAGGCTGCTTTGCATGAGATAAATGAGTAGTGACAAACACTCATGAAGTGATACATTGATCTTGAACATGTGTGCCACAATCAAATTCAATTCAGCACCTTTTTAATGGGACAGGACCTATCTGAGCTGCCTCTCTTAAAACTCTGACGATTGCACTTCTTTTCAGTCGTACCAGGAATAACTAATTTTCTTGGTTCCATGTGAAGAAGAGCAAGGAATTAAGCTGCATTAAGCACACCAAGAAAAACTCTAGAATCAAAGTGTTAGCATTCTGTTACGAGCAAGGGTCAAAAGCACACAAATTAGTAACTCACCACCGCACCGGCTCCACCATGGTCCCAGAAGAAGATTAAAAAACTACCCATAAAAGAGGCTTTTGATCGGACGGTCACCTTCATTCTCCAGCAGTGACCGATACCCCACTAGGGCCAGCTCTGTTGCCCACCTCGAGTGTGCCGTCTTTGTATCGAGCGCCGTTCTTCCCTGTTGTGGGCCTTAGCCACTACTCCATTAGGACCAGTGCTCACAACCACCTAAAGTATGCTAACCTCAAGTTTGTCATTATATGCAAATAGCTCCCTTTTAAGTAATGTGACAGTATTGATATCTATCAAAACAATTTCAAAATAAAATACAAAGAGGGGTTTGGGTAGAGAGGTAGTGCAATGAATGAATGGAATGTTATACATAAAGAGATAGAAAGATAGATAAAGATAAAGTAGTTATTACAGTCTTTCACAACTGCCCTCAATATAGCAATACTAACCACAATGTGTGATGTAGGTGTGTTTTAGTTCTGCAGTATTTTGATGACCATTTAACGTGGGAACGGAACTTTAGTCTCACATCCAATTAATGGTTGAAGTTTAAAAATGCATCTGTGCTGAGAGCCCGCACACTAAATCGCATCAGTGAAAATTGTGACCTCTGTTTTTATTTGCTGTGCAATAAATGGATTTATTGCAAATTGCGACAGGCTTATGTGTACGTATGTTTCCTCGACAGCCAGTCACAATTCCATCACATTAGAAAATGTCTTTACATTTGTCATTCATTTTAATTATTTAAATAATTTTCATATCTTTTTTTTTCTTTTTGCAAACATATTTTATACTTTTTTTGTACCTTCATAATTTTTAAAAGGTTTAGACAGTAGTATTAAAGATCCAGGAACAACTTCTCAATGTCAAATAGTCTTCTACTTACAAAAAGTCCAAATAATTTCACAAGTCGATGTAACCTTGTACAAGACAACATTTGAAGTCAACATGGACAGCCACCAGATTGCACATTTATTTAAGGATCAACTAGAAATGCTTTTAAATCCTTTGTCTTTGTGTCTCTGTGCAGGAGCAATCTGACATCAGCGATGACGAGTGAACCTGAATCGAATTTTGGATGCTTGAACTTTAAGCATCTCCTCTCTTCACCTTGTCGAGATTTTAATTTTCTTCTTATTGGTTCCTGTTGGCTCACACAGTCACTTCCTTTCCCTGGAATTGACCCGTTCCATTCAAGTATATCCAGTGAAAACATATATAATCTCTTTTTAACGACAGTTGTTTTTCTCACGACCCACATGTATTCGCTTTTGCCTGTCTTGGATAACGCTTACGCTTGCACTTTTTAGAAAACCAGATAATTTCAATTTTAATCCAGAACAGGGCTGTCCAAAATCTGCAGTTTGTGCAAATGGGAGAATGCAGAACCAAGCTGTTTTTTGATCATTTAATCGAATAGAGGTGTCACCCCAAAATCAAAAAATGGGACCTCACAGGCAAATCCCTGACCATGTAAAGACTATTTTCCCCAAAAGACATGCTTATTATAACTCAGTGACAGCAATAGTAATAAACTCATTTAATTTCATGGCAGAATGCTCAAAGAAATCTTATGTTAGCCCTAACAAAATGACAGCTTTGTTGGTAGGGCGAATTTCCAATCAAAGTCAATACATTGAAATTTAAATCATAATTATCTTATTTCTCCACCAATTTTTGAAAGATATTTTATCAATTTCAAACCTCCTGCTTATTTAATCAGTTTTCCATTGATGGCGAGAGATCTCCAATCAGTTTGAAGTTAAAGGGTTCAAATAGACTGGGCGTCTACTAGTGATTAACTAATTGATGGGAGGGTGCATCTTGGCCAAAGGAAGAAGAAGTTTTGTTTTTTAACTCAATAGCTGTCAATGACAGCGCTGGGATAGATGCAATTGAAGGTTTGCTCATTAGCTGCTAACCCCACTTCAAATTTATTGGACATTTACTAGCGATCAACTAATGCATTAAACAAATAACATCCATTGGAAAATTACATTAACAATCTATTTTTTTTTGTCTTAACAAACATCATTTTAAAAGTTTGAACATCCCTGTTCTAGAATTGCACGAGTATTACAATTTGTTGAATGTCCCACCTTTTTTTGATTTGGTAAAGAAAAGGTTCGAGTTTTTAACAAAAAAAAAGCATTTTTTTTTTAGCTTTTACATTATATATTGGAATCAGTATTTTTCATTTTAGGCGTATTTCACTACAATCATAGACTTTTACACTTATTTTTGCATGAGTACTCATTTCCTCTCAGATCTTGTTCATGACTGTCAAATTTATGTTTGCTTTCTTTGCACAGCATATTTGTGGTTGTATTGCTTAGCCCAGAGACAATTAAAAATGTCAAGTTTGGAGCACAAAAGTACAACTGTCCTGTCTTGATTTCTTATATAGGGTACACATATGAAGTGCCATATTTATCGGACTATAAATCGCACTTTAAACTCGGAATTTAAGGTTCATTTTAGGGTGAATTTTATTTGAGAAAGTCACAATAAAGTACAGACATCATATAAAATGTTCATGATGTAGGAACAATACAAAAATTGATATCTAGCTATTGAAAATATATTTTTCAGCATGTACTACATCCACTATAAACATGCATTTTACCTCTTTTTCCTCTCAGCCTGTCCAAAAATATAACCAACTCTGCGCACAGTCAGTGTCTACGATATTGTAACGACTCTGGTCCTTATGTTGAAATTCTGTTTTCCTAATGTTACTAATGACACTGAAAGGGAGGAGAGGGAGGGACAAAGGATGCTTGTGTTTGGACATAGATTATTCTGGATTGTTGTTGTTTATGTTGGCTGCAAACTGATGTTTTTGGAATCCAAATAATTGATTAAAAACCTGACAAAGCTGCTGACTCCTTTGTTGAGGTTACAATATATTTTAATGTTGCTTCTCTTCGCTCAGTGTGTCCATTTATCATGCAGCTCAGATTGCTTCACGCCTCAGAGATTTTTCCTTACTATGTCTAGGCGGCGACAGAAAATGATTATAATCGTTGGGAAGGTGCAATTTATCGATATGCCAGAAAGGGAACATTTACACCGCCGTCTCGCTCAATATTTGAGAAATTAGTCTACCATTTGGCCTCTCAAGAAGGACGAGGCTCTAAAGCAGTGATTTTCAAACTTTTTTGGCCACCGCCCCCTTCACCGCCGGGCCAAAATGCCAACGCCCCCTTCACCGCCGGGCCAAAATGCCAACGCCCCCCTCTTTACCCCTTTCCAACGAACGAAGCTTAAATAAATAGAAGACAGGCGCCTCAGATATTATTCGCTAATTTCGTTTCTTTTAATAGACCAATGCGCAGTTCACCTCGAATCATAAAAATTGATAGCTGATGCATTAAGCCGGTCGCTGTGCGCATACGTCTGTGGTTAAGCGTTGCCGGCGCGCTATTGTGTGCTCCTCTGCGGCTGACTGGATGGTGGTGGTTTCCCCAGTCGCCTGCATCGACGATAAACTCGCGACAATTAGTGATATACGGTATATGCGCGCTGCTCGTGAGCGCTCGAGCAGACAACGTTTCTTGTTTCAATAAAGCTTGTTTTTTGTCGACTTTTTATTACAGACAATCAATTTTTCCGGTCTTTCTACAAACACCAACGTCACATTTTACTGTAATTGCTCCATCGCCCCCTTCACTATTTCAACGCCCCCCATTCGCCTGTTTATTCGTCAGCGCCCCCCTGAAAGTTCACACCGCCCCCCGGGGGGCGGTACCGCCCACTTTGAAAACCACTGCTCTAAAGTCTTTAACATAACTATTAGCAAGACAGAAAAGAGGATTGTTGTGTTTGTTTCATAATAGGACTTGTGTTGTATATATGGGAGCTACTTTGGTGTTATGGTGAAAGAACAACATTGGATCTTGGTTTTGGAACCTATTTATTTCTGTAGTTTAGGTATCACTGTGAAAATGGTATATTCTTGTTTGAATTATTATTTGTGTATTTCTGCTCAATGAAAAAAATATTTGAAATAGAAAAAAAATACCTATTGATGAAATACATTTGAAGTAAATGTCCTTCCAGTAACTGTCTGGCTATTTTGTCTTTTCATTCATTCATTTTTTGAACCCTTTTATCCTCAGTAGGGTTGCGGGGGGTGCTGGAGCCTATCCCAACTGACAAAGCGAGTCAAGGCTGGTTCGATAACTTCAATAACGAATTGAGATACACTCTTTTTGAAGACAAAATCAATGAGACAACACAGGACAAAGGACTACAAAGCAGCATAGAAACTGGTTTGGCAAAATGCTCTCTTTCTGAAGGGAACTACAAAGTAACAGGATTCGGGAACCTTTTTGACAGAGAGAGCAATAAAAAAAATTCACATTTTCAAATGTTCTATCTTGAGAGCCATACTCAAAATTTTAAAGTCAAAAAACATGAAAATGTGTGAATTTCTTTATTCATTTGACCACTTTTAAAATACAAAAAGACTGACATCTTTTGACAACATCGTTATGATGTTGCTAATTAAGGAGTATCAATGACAATATGCATGGAGAAGAGTCTAATTTAAAAAGAAATCATTAAAAAGGCGCTATAGGTCGTGTCAACGCCAAAGTGCAGGCGCATAATGCTCCAATTGGTATATTTGGGACTTAGCGGTTTCCATATTTCAGTTCATGGGTTACGAGAGAGCCTCATGCACCCGTCAGAACCATCTCTGGTTGATCTGTTGGATTTTTTTTACAAAGTCTTGCATTGGAGGAGGAGCTTTGTGATGGAAAATTTCGAAAACCAAGATGGCATCAGCATTTTTAACAGAATCATCCTGGCTTTTTAAAATATTTGAGAAGTGATGGCATGTTTTTGTTTTTTTTTCTTTCAGAGCTTGCTTCTAAAGTTTGTTTTAGATATACTGTATTTTTTCTGTATTAAATTAGAATTTGGTGTTCAAAAAGCCATTTTTCAAACTGAGTCTTGAAAATTCAGGGTCGTCTTATATTCGGTAATTTTTTATAAAGGACTTTTTCTCATCTTAATTGAAGACTAATGTAATGTATTGTAATGTAATAATGAAAATTCATGTATGACACTTCTCAAAACAGCTTTTCACATAATTTCTCATAATTAACAACAACAACCTTACAATTTGTCATACACAATACATGTAATTCAAGATTTTTTCTGCATTCTTCATGAAGCAATAAATGTTTTTTTAAAGAATTTACATTATTTATGACTTGTAAAAATGAAGTGCGAAAACATTCTTCAACATAATTCGTAACTTTCCTCATTTCATACCTTTTCATACCTCCATTTCTCTTCTCATAACATTGTATTTTTTTCCCCCTCACATCTTGAAAGAACACAAAAAGCATCTGACGGTGCAACATCTCCACACGTGGGCCACTAATTTACAGCACTTTATTGCTCTTTCCACTGCTTTGCCACTGTTCAAATAGCCTTTTTGAAAGTAGAATGAGTGTTTACGTGTCTTTGCTCATTACTAGCGATACATGTTGGACCGACGACGGCGATTGCTTGGAAAAAGCCAGCGGGCCTGCCTCCCAAGTCAGCGGGAGGCTGGGCCACACTGAAATTACTTCAAAGGGAAATATGGTCGCAAAACAGGAAATCAGTTGCAAAAGCAAAAATACTTTTTGCGTTTTTAAGTTTGATGGAGAAAAAAACTTAAATTTTTAGTAGGTTATAATTTTTGTGAATACAATGAAAATTAATAGGAATACATGACAGAAAAGGTGCAAGTACAGTGTTAGTCAATAACGTACGATTCTGCCAAAATTAGAAAAAAACTCCTGTTGCCCATAAAATACACCAGTAACGGCTGAGTTGCATCTGCTTCACGACCATGTAAATGTCTCAGGCCAAGGTTTACTGTTTGCGAATGTTTGCTGCGATCCAACCGAGGAAATCACACAGGCTCTCACGAGAACACACAAATTCAGGCACAATTTCGCCATAACGAGTGTGGACTTGGCATACGCTCCTCGGGCTTGAGTGGGTTTTCTCCGGTCACTACGGACGGTTCCCTCCAACATTCCAAAAACATGCATGGTAGTCTGAACACTCCAAATTGCGAGTGAGCGTGAATGCCCCAGGACTCAGCTCCTTGTGCCCTGCGATTGGCTGGCTATCTATTCAGGTTGTGATCAGCTGAGATAGGCTCCAGCACCCCTAGCGACCCTAAAGAGGATATAGCGTTTCCGAAAATGTATGAATAAAAACTAATAATGTTGATGCATCAAAAACAAATGGATGACAATAAACACCCACCTCATCTCATCTAATCTCATTTTCTGAACCTGCCATTAGGGTTGCGGGGTGTGCTGGAGCTGACTCCGGGCCAGAGGCGGGGGACACCCTGAATCAGTGGCCTGCCAATCACAGGGAATACTCACATCGATACCTAGGGGAAATTTAGAGTGTCCAGTCAGCCTACCATGCTTGTTTTTGGAATGTGGTAGGAAACTGGAGCACCCGGAGGAAACCCACACAGGACCGGGTAGAACATGCAAAGTCCACACCAGTGGACCAACCTGGAATTGAACCGAGGTCGCCAGAGCTGAGGCCGAAGCGCTACCCACCGGGCGGCTTAGACGACCACCCGTCTTTTGTAATTCACATGAAACAAATCTTATTAGTGCATTAGATCAGCAGCAACGCAAATAAATGACTTCCAGGCGACTGAATGTGAGACTCAATATAGTCCCAATTCAGCATATGGCAAGCATCGTTTAATTTATGTCAATTATACCCAGCCGTCTTTTTGGAATTTTTATTGCACTCCGCCAACCCTACGGGTGGTGACGTGGGTCATTGTGACCAGGACATAACCACTTCTGCGAAAGACGTCACGTTTCATTGTGTTGGGGCGGGAAGGAGTCAAAAGGCAACATTCTTCTCTGAACCCCCCTTTTATCATATCGGTGGGGGGTCGGCACGCTCAGTTGCTCATGTAGTGTCACTAGAATTTGATCTCACCGCTAACTTAATTACATGCGGATTACAATGGTGGCTGGGGAAATCCAACACTTAACATGGGCTTGACTCAATAATTAGTCGCTGCGGGATTACTATGTGAGATTTGCAATTCAAATATTCATTAAATGGCCCCAATATTTCATCATACATAAATGAATCATGTCTTTTGGAAACAGTACTTTCACGGTTCACAAAAATTAAGCTGAGATTTTCCATCCCTCCACCATCAGCTAATTACAAGATGAGTCCTTTATCTTTGTCCGTGTTTCCGCATCACTGCAGGCAAGGTAAACTAAGACTCCCATAATGGGGGCATTCAAGCGTGAAAACATGGGTTGATAAAATCATAGGGAAACAAGGAGCCCAGGAACGATGGTCTACTCAAAAGGTTGTAATTAATGAGACCAAGACAAAGTGCAACCAATAACAGATAATCCAAAAATGACAAAATGAACCAAAAGCTGTAGAATCAAACATACCTGACACAGACGTTAATACACAGACGTGACATTGACAAAGAGGCAATCGGTAATGAACAATATTTAAATACCCAAATATAGGTTAAAAAAAAGGAGCGGCCCGGCGGATGAGTGGTTATATATATATATATATATATATATATATATATATATATATATATATATATATATATATATATATATATATATATATATATATATATATATATATATATATATATATATATATATATATATATATATATATATATATATATATATATATATATATATATATATATATATATATATATATATATATATATATATATATATATATATATATATATATATATATATATATATATATATATATATATATATATATATATATATATATATATATATATATATATATATATATATATATATATATATATATATATATATATATATATATATATATATATATATATATATATATATATATATATATATATATATATATATATATATATATATATATATATATATATATATATATATATATATATATATATATATATATATATATATATATATATATATATATATATATATATATATATATATATATATATATATATATATATATATATATATATATATATATATATATATATATATATATATATATATATATATATATATATATATATATATATATATATATATATATATATATATATATATATATATATATATATATATATATATATATATATATATATATATATATATATATATATATATATATATATATATATATATATATATATATATATATATATATATATATATATATATATATATATATATATATATATATATATATATATATATATATATATATATATATATATATATATATATATATATATATATATATAATTATTTATTTATTAACTTATTTATCACCTATCTATTTAAATGTATTTTCCTGAATCTGCATTCTCACCCTCTTGGTGCTGTGACAATGAAATTTCCCGAATATAGGATGAATAAAGTTATTCAATCCAGTCCAATGTTGCTGGCTGAGTGGTTTGTGGGCCAACCACACAGCTCTGGGGTCTTGGGTTCTAATCCAGACTGTGTGCAATTTGCTATTATTTATATTTTTATTAATGTTTATTCCAGTGCAGGCCAGTGGACGAGTACCTTGCGTGTCGGCCTCACAGTTCAAGGATCGAGTGTACAATCCAAGGTTCCTGTATGGATTTTGTACGTTCTCCCCATATTTGCGTGGATTTCCACTGGGTACTGCGGTTTCCTCCCCCATCCTAAAAAAAATGCATGAGCCTGCTTGAGCACTCTAAGTTGTCCGAGGTAGTGTGGGAGCGAATGGTTATCAGTTTCCTTGCGCCCTGCCTGCTTAGCTTGACACCAATTCAGGGTTCCCCCCGCCTATTATTGGTATAGGCCGGGGGTCCCCAACCACGGGTCCCTAGACCGGTACCGGTCCGCCAGCCACCTGATGCCAGTCCGTCAGAGAAATAAAGATAAACATTTTCAATCTCGCCCTCCTACCTGAAATGAGAAATGAGTTGTTATAACAATAATAATTAATAACAATAACAACAACAACAATAATGACAACAAACACGACAAAACACGACAACAAACACGACAATGACAATGACAATAATAACAATAACAATAAGAATATCAATATCAATAACAATAACAATATCAATAACAATAATGATAACAATAATAGTAACAACAATAAAAATAATAATAACAATAATTATAATAATAATAATATTATTAGTAATAATAAACCTTATTTTCTCACATATGTCCTCCTGACTACCAGGAAAAAAAACTGTTGTCCAATCACATTTATTTTGAAATTCACCAATCTGGGTGAAGTAATTGGATAGCTGTTAAGGCTGATCAGAGGTCTTCCGGTCGTTCATTAAAATATCAGCCTTGATACTTGCGTAATGTGTACCTCATGCTGTTATTGCACCCAGAGAATAGGTGAAAAATAGACCGTTACGGGAACACTTTCTTGTTGTACTACTCATGTGACTTCCTTTTGAGCTCGTCCACGTGCACGCAACACCTTTTCGGAAATTGCAATACAGCAGACGATCCTTTTGATTCATACAGTATCTCAGAAATACCACATGTGATGATTTTTCTTAAGATTTTCCCTTCAAAGTAACACATTTGTACTTCCTATTAAAATCATGAATATAGGGGTGAAAATGTGAATCAGTAGGCGGTGCGAGAAATTGTAAAATTCAACAATGTTAAGGGTGTGCCTTATATTTGAGGGATTATTGTAGATCGGAGGTCAAGTCCGGTTCTCGAGAACCCTTATCCAGTCTGTTTTCCATATCTCCCTCCTCTACCACACCTGAATCAAATGATCAACTCATCAGCAAGCGTTCCAGAAGATTGATACTGATTCCGATTATTTGATTCAGGTGTGTTGGTGGAGAGTGACATGAAAGACAGGCTGGATAGGGGCTCTCAAGAACTAGCGTTGGCCACCTCTGATGTAGATGGATGCATACATAATTTAAATGTATTATTCCTTCTAATCTCATCTCATTTTCTGAACCATTTTATCCTCATTAGGGTCACAGGGGTGCTGGAGCCTATCTCAACTGACTCCGGGCCAGAGGCGGGGGACACCCTAAATCAGTGGCCAGCCAATGGCAGGGCACCTAGGGGCAATTTAGAGTGTCCAATCAACCTACCATGCATGATATTGGAATGTGGGAGAAAACCAGAGTACCCAGAGGAAACCCATGCGGGCCCGGGTAAAACATACAAACTCCACACTGGTGGACCGACCGTTTGAACCTAGGACCCCAGATCTCTGAGGCCGACGCGCTAACCACTCACTCCACCGTTGCTCCTTTATGTATAATTTATTTAATGATCCAGAATTCTTCTAGTCCTTACGGCCTAAAAGGCCATAAAAGTTCTCCCACTGCTTTTACGTTTGCTGTTCATTAGCTAGGCTGCAGTTTTTGCGTGTGGGAAGTTGACGGAGTGGGTGGCTGAGCTCAGTGACGTCACAGACTCAGGGCAGTCCTTATTTGGTTTATTAGGCGGGGGCTCGGGGGCATCGCAGGCAGCAGGCAAGCAGGCAAGCAGGCAGGTCGCGCAGCTGTACAGCGGCCGAGACATGAGCAGCGTCGGACCAGCAGAAACTTTGCAGTGACCCAAAAGTCACCCAAAGTCACCTTAAAGAAAGTCACGCAACTCACACGCTTTGCGCCATTTGAAAAAAAGACAGGAGAAACGTTTTGCCGCACACTTTTTTTTTTTTTTACTTTTTCATCTATTTTTGGGGGAGTAAAACTTGAATTCTTATCATTTCCCTGACGAGACTCGTGATGGCCGTACTGTCACTCGCCTTCTTCGCGTTCTTGGGATTTATCGTGACTTCAGCCGGCAAGGTAACAATTTAGCGGTGTTTTTTTTAAGTTAAATAAAGTGGGACTGACGGGGAGAGTGAAAAAAAAGTAGCGTGCACGTTTGACTCCCTTAAATACGCGCACTGTGTGAAATGTTGACACACGCACGTGCGCGCGCCTTCTTCTTTACACATACTACACACTCAACGCTGTTACGTAATGCTTACAATCATGGCATTTTGGTTGAATTGCACCATCTGATTTGATGTGATGACAATTCCAATAATCTGTCTTGTTTTTCTTGCAGGCTGGTGAAGATGATCGAGAAGGTGAGTGTCACTAAAGTCATATGTATTAAAAAAATAAATAAATCATTTTTGTACTTCCAGCCGAGTCTGAAACTGTCACAAAACCAGACCCCTACAATAATGTTTACAAAAAAAAGAAAAGAATAAAATGCTCTAGAAAAGCTAATGAACATTGTTTTATTGAAGCAAAGAATATTTGAAAACAAACGGAAACAGCAAAATGTCGAGGTAATACCTCACCTCCATGCACAGCTTTGGTTCCGGTACCACTCCTCTCGAAGGGGGTTGGAAACTTCCACTCTGGAGTTGACCGCGGTGAGAGGCGACATGCGGGTGTGGGAATACTTGTTGGCCTCCGGCTCGCTGCCAGTATGTTGGGGTTTAACCCGGTGGACGAGAAGGTAGCATCCGTCCATCTTCGGGTGGGGTGACGGGGCCTGACTTTTGGGCGGAGTTGTCAACAGATCTCAACCTGGTGGTGAGTTGGCTCCGATGGTGGGGGCAGATGCCAGTGTGGCCCGGGAGACCCAAACGTTTCGTGAGGGTCTGCTGGGAACGCCTGGTGGAGTCTCCTGTCAGAAGGAGTTTCAATTCTCCCCTGTGACAGAGCTTCTCTCATGTCTGGGACAAGGCGGGGGACATTGAGTCCAAGTGGACCATGTTCCATGCTTCTATGGTTGAGGTGGCAGACCAGAACTGCAGCTGCAAGGTGGTCGGTTCCTGTCATGGCGGCAATCCCAGGCCCTGATGGTGGACACCGGCGGTAAGGGATGTTGTCAGGCTGAAAAAAAAGAGTCTTTCTGGGCCCTTTTGGAGGCAGCTGACAGGTGGCCAAGCGGCATGCAGCTCTGGTCGTTTCTGAGGCAGAAACATGGGAGGAGTTCGGTGAGGCCAAGGAGATCAACTTCCGGGTGGTTTCAAGGAAATTTTGGTCCACCTTCCAACGTCTCAGAAGGGGAAAGCAGTGCACCATCAACACAGTGTGTACTGGGGATGGGACGCTGCTGACCTCGACTCGAGATGTTGTAAATCGGTGGGCCGAATACTTTGAAGACCTCAATTCCACCGACACGTCTTCCCAAAAGTAGGCAGAGCCGGGGGACTCTGGGGCGGACTCTGGTGGTTAAAAAGCTCGGTGGCAAGGCCCTGACGGTGGATGAGATCTGCCTGGAGTTTCTAAAGGCTCTGGATGTAGTGGGACTGTCTTGGTTGACACGCCTCTGCAATATCACATGGACATCGGGGACAGTGCCTCTGGATTGGGAGACCAGGGTGGTGGTTTCGTTTTTTTACAAGGGGGACTGGAGGGTGTGTTCCAATTACCGGGGAATCACACTCCCCAGCCTCCCCGGGAAAGTCTATTCCGGGGTACTGGAGAAGACGGTCCATCGGTAAGTCGGATATCAGATTCAAGAGAAGCAGTGTGGTTTTCATCCTGGACGTGGGACATTGGATCAGCTCTACACCTTCAGCAGGATCCTCGGGGGGGTCATGGGAGTTCGCCCAACAAGTCTTCATGTGCTTTGGTGGACTTGGAGAAGGCGTTCGACCGTGTCCACTGGGCAGTCTTGGGGTGGGGGGGGGGGGGGGGGGGGGGGGGTTGGGGGTACGTCCAGGTGTATGGGATTCCGGAACCTCTGTTATGCGGGGACTGGACCCTTTATGACCGGTGTCAGAGTCTGGTCCCCGTAGGTCGGATCCAATTACACTAGGGGTTGGGCTCCGCCAGGGCTGGCCTATGTCACCAATTCTGTTCATCACTTTTATGGACAGAATAGCTGGGCTCAGCTGTGGGTTTGAGGGGGTCCGGTTTGGTGGCTTCAGTATTGCCTCCCTGCTTTTTTGCAGATGATGTAGTTCTGTTGGCTTCATCAGGCAATGATCTCCAACTCTTTCTGGAACGATTTGCAACCGAGTGTGAAGAGGTAGGAATGAGAATCAGCACCTCCAAATCTGAGACTATGGTCCTCAGTCGGAAAAAGGTGACATGCCCTCTCCGGGTCAGGGACCCGGTCCTTCCCCAGGTAGGAGAGTTTAAATATCTTGGGGTCTTCTTCAAAAGTGAGGGAAGAATGGAGCGGGAGATCGACAGGTGGATCGGTGGGGCATTTGCAGTGATGCGGACTCTGCACCGGTCCGTCGTAGTGAAGAAGGAGCTGAGTCAAAATGCGAAGCTCTGTATTTACCGGTTGGTCTACGTCCTCACCGTGATCTATGTCACAAGCTGTGAGTCGTAACCGAAAGAACAAGATCCCGGGTACAAGCGGCTGAAATGAGTTTCCTCCGCAGGATATCTGGACTCTCCCCTTAAAGATAAGGTGAGAAGCTCGGTCATCCGGGAGGTGCTCGGAGTAGATCCGCTGCCCCTTTGAGAGGAGCCAGACGAGTTGGGTCGGGTATCTGCTCAGGATCCCTCCTGGACCCCCCTAGGGAGATGTTCCAGGCACGTCCCACAAGGGGTAGAGCACGGGCCGACCTCGAACATGCTGGGGAGACTATGTCTTCCAGCTGGCCCGGGAACGCCTTGGGATACTCCCGGAAGAGCTAGATGAAGTGGCTGAGGAGAGGGAAGTCTGGGCTTCCCTGCTGACCCGACTTTGGATAAAGTAAAAAAAATATGAAATGAGATGAGAGAGACTTCTCCCCAATTTCGAGCTGACTCTGTCGTATGCCTGGAGCATGCCGTTCTCGGGTCGGACTGGCAACGTTCCCGGCGGTGTTCGCTACCCCTTCACGAGTTCACTCTAACGTCCACCTAATATGCGTGGTAACCTTGTTTCTGGGAGACCAATGAGGTGTTGGGAGACAATTAATAAAAAATACAGGGAGTGTGTTTATGTTTCAGGGAAAGTTTTATTTAGTTTGACTTTCGTAACCTTTTTTCATATCTTGGAACAAAAGGTATTCACTATACCACTACTATGTTTTAATAACTAATATTTTGGTGGCATGGTGGAAGAGTGGCTAGCACATCTGTCTCAATAGTTTCTGATTTTCCTGTGTGGAGTTTGCATATTCTTCCTGTGCCTGCGTTTGTTTTCTCCAGGTACTCCGGTTTCCACCCTGTTACAAAAAATGTGTGGTAGGCTAGTTGAACACGATAAGTAAGTCATGAGTGTGAGCGTGAATGGTTGTTCGTCTCCTTGTGTCTTGCGATTGGCTGGCCACACATTCAGGATTTCCCCTGCCCGATGCACATATTTGGTTGAGATAGGCGACCCAATTATACTACGGTACCAGATTATGAATTAATCATCAATATGTTGATAACTTGATAAAAACTACATTCACTAGAAAAAGCCATTAATGATTTACAGGCCACTTCCTATTAATATTAGCCAATTTCTGGGTCACTTTGTTGCCTTTGGAGCATTCCTGCGTCACTTCCTGTTAATTTCATGGCATTCCCAGGGTTTGTTTTGCTTTTGGGTCGCTTTTGATTGATTATGTCACAGGTCGAGGAATTTCTTTTGTTAAAAAAATGGTTTTGCATGTGCCATTGGAAGTGTACAGGGTAAGGTCAAATGGTAAATATTTGCAGAACTGTACTTTTGTTTTGCCAAAAACTCCCTGATAACTTTTGTGCTCCATGATTTAGTGAACATTTTTCTTGAATAATGTGAATCAGGCAAAAAAACCTGGGAAAAGTAGCATTATGAATATATGAGATATTTTTGCTATTGGTGTTGAATTTTTTAGTTTTTTGGTCCCAAAACTCATGTTTGCAGTCCAACCGTGAACATTTTGTGCAAATCCTAAAGACAGCTCGCCTGAATTAAGTCTTAAGTTGGCTTAATTGCTATATTTTGCTCAGTGAAAAGCCATGCTCACACTGGTACATGCATGTTTTTTTGCTTTTTTGGTCTTCATCTACTCCAGTTCCACACATACGCACTTTTGGTCAGGCAGCGCTTAGCTCGACAGGAAACCCAAATCCCACCTCTGGATCCTTCACATCTGTTCTCCATCGGGAGGGTAAGCGAGTAGCTGAGCCTCTACATGGTAACCCCTTATCTCCCCCTAAACTACTTTATGCGCACACTTGACCTCTTTTTGCCCACTTCCTGTTTCACAACTTTTAAAAAGTGCGTAACTCCCCCTGCAAGTTGTCATCCCGGGGCTCATATGATCTCAATTCCTTGAGCACTCCATTTAAGGAACAGACATAAAAAGTAGAGTAAATTGCCCCATTAATTTAAAATGACACGTTTTTCAAACTTGTAAATGTATTTCTATATATACTTCGTGTACAGAAAGTGACTTGGAAATGCCCAAAAATCAACAATTACAATTTAAACATATCCAATACTATCTATATGTACCGCTCAATGAATACGACAACTGACAGTGATCCTAACATTTTTGTCCAAGATTTAAAAAATCAATGTAGTCCAAGAATTTAAATACTTAGGAATCACTCTTGACTCACAACTTCTCTTTAAATGGCAGAAGAAAAATACTGAATAGAATTAGGTATGGGGCTCTTCCTACTCCAGACTTATTGATTTTATCTTAACATCACCCTGCACCAATGGACTAAAGGTGGAAATTAGACCTATAATATAGCCTTAGGCTATAATCCTTCATATTGACATGCATATGTTTATTAATGTGTAATGCCCCCCCCCCATTAAATAAATCAAACTCAAAGGCGCAGAGGAATTGACTCAAAATCAACAGGAAGTGGTGACCCAGTACCCTAAAATTAAAAAGGAAGTCCCATTAAATTAACCAGGAAGGGACCCACAATTATCTAATTGCCTGCCATTGACAACATCGTATTTCTCGTTTCATTTTCTGAACCGCATTATCCTCACTGGCGTTGGGGGTGGTGCTAGAGCCTATCCCTGCCCGACTTCGCGACGGAGGAGGGGCACGCCCTGAATTGGTGGCCAGCCAATCGCAGGGCACAAGGAGAAAAACAACCATTCATGTTCACACTCCTACCTAAGGGAAATTTAGAGTGTCCAACCAACCTACCATGCATGTCTTTGGAATGTGGGAGGAAACCGGGAGAAGAGGCAAACTCCACACAGGTGGACCGACCTGGATTTGGACCCAGACCCCCCCCCCCCCCCCCCCCCCCCCCCGCCTGTCAGGCCGACGCGCTAACCACTCAACCACCGGGCCGCCCATTTAAACTGTGAAGACCCTAGCTGAGAATGCTGATATTTCATTATCATCGACGGTGCTAGATGTCTAATTCATTTGGGTTGGCTGAATATTTGAATGTTCTGTCTTTCATTCATTCCAGTTTGTGCCTCAATAGATGATTTCAGACTGCAGGCATATCTAGTTCTACCAAACTTTTCCTCAAACCTGAGTTTTAAGGATGACTGTATACACCAGTGGTCTCCAAACTATTGCACAAAGGGCAGCAGTCGGTGCGGGTATTCATTCCAACCCATTGAGAGGACATCTTTTCATCAATCTGGTGTCCTACAAGTGCAATCAGTGGATTGCAATCAGGTTCTTTGTGTTTTCGGCAGACATCTCATTGGTCAAAAGTGTCTGTCCTGGATTGGTTGGAACAAAAATCTGCACCCACAGCGGCGATCGAGGACGCCTGGTATACACTATTTCTAGCAAGGTTCTGGTTCTTAATAACACGTCTGACATTTTGCTTTGGTAATTAAGTCATCTTTCAGCATACAGGGATGTTTCAAACAGTTAAAACTTATCTGAACGGTTAGCACTGTGAAGCATCTTGCCCATATTCAATATGAAATTAATCTTTAGCCTGAACCAGCTGACTAACCAGCGAAAGGCAGACTAAACCCTAAACTGTTCGCCAATCAGCTGCAGGGCACATAAAGAGACAAATGACCATGTGCATACATACCGCAACCAGCAGGAATTGACCCCTTACTTGCCCTAAAAAAAGTCAGGAGGGTGACCCTCTACACCTCAAGACGGCTGTATCCAGAATTTCAAAGTAAATTACATGAAGTGAATGCATTTTTTGTCATTCCACCACAAAAAATATAAAATGTCTTTATTTTGACAACATTGCTGATGATAATTATGATAATTAATGATTTCATATTCAGAAAATAGGATTTTGGTTGTGTCATGTAAATTCCTTTGTTTTTTGAGAAAACTTTCTCACAAGCCATGGAATGGTGTAAGACAATCTAAGGTGTAGTCTGCCTTATCACCTTATCTTTACAACTAAATTAAGTCTATTCGGCGCTCGTTTTTAATAATACGTTGATAACTTGAATAGAAGGTTCAACCAGCACACCCTACAACCCTTGTGAGGATAAGTGGTTCGGAAAATGTATGAATATTATGTACTACAGTGTTCCCTCGGTTATTGCGGTTAATGGGGACCGGGATCACCCGCAATAAGTGAATTTCCGCGAAGTAGACATGCCCCTTCAAAAATGCTTAATTTGAATTTAATTAAAAAAAAAGATATATATATTTTTTTTTTTTTTCCACCCCCCCTATACAGTACACCATATAGAATACTGGTAGAGCGAGTGAAATTCATGTTATAACAAAAAAAAACTGTAAAATATGTTGTCTCAATGTAATATTTGTATTTTTTATTTAATTTTCCCCCCCCAAAAAATCGAAGCTCTGAATCCGCGGTGGCTGGCTGAACTGTGTGTGTAGTAGCGAGGGAACACTGTATAATGTATAGCATGTTGGCACGCTATGCAGTCACACCATGTTGGTATGTTCAAAACTTTTACTATATGAGTGAAATATAATTCTTTCAGGTGCTGCGTATAATGTATTTATTTTTTATATGTTGGGGCGTCATTAAACTGCTGGGCACAGCTGCAGAGTGAGGCACAGAGTCCTCCTGCCTCATGTCAGGGGACAATAATGATACCAGTAATGAGGCATAGTGATGTGAATCCATGGTAAGGCTCAGTTAGCAGTTGACTCTTAGTATTTGAATGGTAAATTTGAAAATGAAAATTCAGGCATTTTTTTCGTTCATTCATTCATGTATTCATTCATCTTCCATACCGCCCATCCTTGAAAGGGTTGCGGGGGTTGCTGCAGCCTAACCTAGCTGTCTTCGGGCGAAAGGCAGACGACACCTTAGACCGGTCGCCAGTCAGTCGTAGGGCACACAGAGTGACAGATCGTCACTCCCTCTCACAATCAGACTGCCACAGAGTGGGAATCGAACGCAAAATGCCCACAGCAAAGTCAGACGGAAGAACCACTGTACCATCGGGTGAATTTCATCAATATTTTCTCATCTCATTTTCTGAACCACTTTATCCTCACTAAGGGGGTGCTGGAGCCTATCCCAGCTGACTTCGGGCCACAGGCAGGTGACATCCTGAATTGGTGTCCAGTCAATCATAGGGCATAAGGAGAAAAACAGATTCAGTGTCCAATCAGCCTACCATCCTTGTTTTTGGAATGTGGGAGGAAACCGGAGTAGCCAGAGAAAACCCACAGAGGCCCGGGGAGAACAGGCAAACTTTACACATGTCGACCGATCAAGATTTCAACCCAGGTCCCCCACTGTGACGCTGACGTGTTAACCACCTTGCCGCCGGGGCGCCCAATTCAGCAGTCCTTAAAGGTAAAATGTTTCTATGTTAAATGAAAAAGAACAATTCAACTGATTAAATATATCAATTTAATACATTTATAATTTTCTATCTTCACCAAAACTTACCTGAACTCTTGGTCACTCTGGGTCATGTCACAAATTAGCTTTTACAATTTTGAATTGGAGCCACCTCGTGGTGTAGAGGTTCACTCGCCTTACTTCAGTGTTGGCAGGCGTGGGCTCAATTCCCGGTAGTGGGGGTTTCATTGGGAATATGAATGGGTGTTTGTCTCTCTGTGTACCCCATGACTGACTGGTGACCAGTATCAGGTGTGGTCTGCCTTTAGCCCAAAGACAGCTGGGTTAGGCTCCAGCAACCCCTGCAACCCTTTTGAGGATGGGTGGTATGGAAGATGAATTAATGAATGAATTCTGAATTGGAAAAAAAAGTGTTTTTTACTCTCTTCTACATGACACCTTCAGGAAATTCATTTTTTAAGCACTTGAAAGCACACCTGAGAAACATGTTTAAAAAAAATCGAATCTGATGAAAGAGGATAAGCCGTCATCATTGCCTCATAAAAAAACCTTTGATTTTTCCAAAGCAGATGTGTTGCCATCATCTATCATTCAGGGAGACGTGCTTTGTTTTTTTTCCATTTTTTTTATCCTTGGTTTGTCATTGCCTGAATGTCATTTCATCAAAATGTGTGCTTGCGTCAGAATTACATCCAAAAACTTGAAAGCATTCTTCATCTTTTTCTTTACAAGCTTGACTTTTGTGGACGTGTAATTTTAGGCAACTGTTTGAATGGTTTAAACAGCGTAATTACAAGGTTTCTAGATATATGCTCGGAACCCACCCCCCAAATATTTCAACAAAAACACGGTGGCTATGAGTTGTGGCATTTGGTCAACTGTTTTTTTTTTCATTTATTTTTTTTGATGGTGAACTGAATGAACTCATTGGCTGTCAATAGACTCCAAATCCATTATGACTTGCATGGGCAAAACAAGGAACATTCACTGAAAGATAAGCATTCACAGCCAGTTTTGTCCGTCGTTGTCAATGGCATGTGATCAGGTAATTTTGAATTACTATCCAGTTAATTTTAGGGTGCTTATGAGTCACTTTACATACATTTTGATTTTAAATCATTTCCTGGTCATGGTCTGTTACATTGGGTCACTTTGTGTTCATTTTGGGCATCTCTGGGTCACCTTTAGTGACACCTACCCTGGGAAAGGAATTTCTGGGTCCCCCAATGTTCATCTGTCATTTCCTGCACATTTGGAGCATTCTTTGGTCACTTTCTGATCATTCAGAAACATTACTTGCTCATTTTAAAATGATGAGAATCGTCAGTGATGTGCAAGTTCTGGCAAAGAAAGGGAACAATTAGGCCACCAATTCGCTCAATTTTAGAGTAAATGAGCCGATAATTCCCTACATCAAAAATGACGAGGGTAACATTAGGAAGACATCTTCCATCACTTTTAGGAAGACAGCAAACATAGTTGTGACTTCTTATAATAACTGTCTTTTTGTGTAAACTACTTTGGCCATATGGAAAGCTGAATGCCAAAAGAACATAGCCTTGGATCCACAGTTCCTCCGTATAGGCTTATTATCTGGAAAATACGTATGGTCTTTTCTTCTAATTTACCAGTGTGGTGGTTTGTGTTGCAGTTCAACTGTCGCGGCGTCTGAAGGAATTCGGGCTGGTCACCCCCTTCAGCACCGATGCCCACGGACACTTTCTATCCCACCTGCTGTCGGCCACCCACAAGCAGCGGGTCAGGAGGGAAGCTTTGCCCGCCACCAGCGCTCAAGATCAGCGGCTCTTCTTTAACATCACCGCCTTTGGGAGGGAATTCCACCTGCGACTGCGGCTTAACCACAGATTGGTGGCACCAGGGGCTACGGTGGAGTGGCATAACGACGTGGAGAGTGCCGAGGGACTTCCCCTGGCAGTCGCCGACAACGGGACTGGGAGGATAGACTCGTTGAAGACGGACTGCGCCTTTGTGGGTGACATCACGGATGTTCCCGGAGCCTCAGTTGCCATTAACAACTGCGATGGTCTGGTAAGTCCGCCGTTCGGCAATCTTCTTGACGGGCGTCTGGAAGGCTGAGCTTTTCTTTACGTCAGCATTTTTATGGTGTTTTGTTCCAAGGAGGCTTTTTATTCTGAGGTTTGTTACGCTTGAGCGGGTGTTAATCGATGAAGGCCTTCGAACCGCCCATTCCCAACATAAAACAGGAGTGGGCTTTTGTGCGCTCAGGCCAACCGGACCTCCCTGTCAACCCTCGTAAAACTTTTGTGGTATTTAGGGAATGAATAACCCGCATCCGAGATTCCATTGGTGATGCTCTACGTTTAGGGGTTGTCCATTCAAATTTCTCCATCCTCTTCTAATTTTGGTTCTTCTTTTTCAAAACTTTGTTTCTCAAAATTTTAGTTGGAAAAAAAAACATTTTGTCATAGTGTCTTATTTTAAATTGTAGTTTCAGAAATCTAAGGATCCAGAAATGTTTTTTTTTCCTCCTCAGAACAAAGCTGTTTGTCGGTTGTCTTTTTTCGGACACAAAACCCAACGGTAGTTTGCCCTTTTTTTCAGAAACATAACTATCTGCAGTTTGTCCTTACATTTTTCCCTTTATTGCAACGCAGCCATTTGGATCATGTTTTTGGATTACAAAGTTGTTTGCAGTCTTTTTTTTCCCAAGAACTAAAATATTTTTTTGTAGAACTTTTTAACACATAAAGCAATCTGTGTTTTCTTTTCCCCCAAAAGAAAACCATCAGTAGTTTTTTTACATTTTTTTTCTTTTTCAGAAATAAAATTTTCATTAGTTTCTGTTTCGTTCATGTAGTGTCAAGCATGAAACGTAGCGTAGAAACCAAATGCAGGAAAGCAGTCAAGGACTTTAATAAAACGTGGCAAGGGAATAAAGAAAATAACAATGACGTAGCATCAAATAACAAAATCAAACCTAACTGGAAGACAGGATACGTGGTACATGGAACACGGCGTGATAACTTGATATGAGGTAAACAAAGTTGATGATCCGACAATGACTCACAAACACACAGGGTTTAAATAGACACACCAGGGCTGATTACCAAATCACAAGCAGCTGGTTACCAGAGGAAAGGAAGCCCGTAGGGACACAAGAGGTGAAAAGCACACACACCAGCACACACATGCCCCCAAAGCCCTAATAAGCATCCCACCCAACAGAAACCAAAACTGTAGTTTGTCTTCTATTTTGAAAAGACTACCATCCATTGGCCTCCTCTATGGAACTTTAGAACCCCATTAGTGCTTCAATTGTCTTCATTTTTGGAACATTGCGGATTGAATTTCAGGGAGACCAGTTGGCTGTGTTTTTAGTTAGGTGGTTGCTAAACTTGCCTGTTTATGGAAAAATCAAAAATTGTGAATCGTATGATATGATTCCGAGAACAGTAACACAACAATCTCTGCTTGTAACAGCTCATCTTTTTTATCGGTTATCCAGTCATCTTTTACTCTGTCCATGGAAACAGCTAGCGTTGAAATCACGACATCGGATGCCCAACATCTAAGAATGTACATTTGAGAAGATTATGTGCTATTAGGGAAATTTTCTTATTAAGTTTCATAGTTGGCAAATCGAAAAGGATGGTGTGGCATATTTATGTGCTCCATAAAGATTGCAGAGTAAACCGCATTGCTGTTCTGAGTAGATTTTCCACCTTGTTAATGCAGGAAGTTTAAATCACAGGATCCAAAGTGATGCATGCTCAAGTGGCACTGCTTCATTAAAGTCTGTTCAGATAATGCAGAGGTTATCAAAGTCATTTTTATTGCAGGATTGTCCATATATATATATATATATATATATATATATATATATATATATATATATATATATATATATATATATATATATATATATATATATATATATATATATATATATATATATATATATATATATATATATATATATATATATATATATATATATATATATATATATATATATATATATATATATATATATATATATCTATATCTGGACAATCCTGCAATAAAAATGACTTTGTATATGTATATATTTATAGACGACAAGGACCCTGAAATAGAAATGGTGGGCAGCACATATATATATATATATATATATATATATATATATATATATATATATATATATATATATATATATATATATATATATATATATATATATATATATATATATATATATATATATATATATATATATATATATATATATATATATATATATATATATATATATATATATATATATATATATATATATATATATATATATATATATATATATATATATATATATATATATATATATATATATATATTTGTATTTGGCTCTATGGCTGCCATTGATGGACTTTGAAATTCAATCCATCCGAAATGGGAGCGCTTGTAGTTAATGCTCATGTTTCAGGGCCATTAGATCAATGAAATGTGTACCTTTCTTAGGCCAGATGTGGCCCTGCCCCAGGCCTTGAAACCTTAAAAGTAAAATTGGACTATGAAATGGAACAAATTAAAAGCAGAAATGGACCTTTCTCGTGGATGTTAACCCCTGTGGCACTTGTCTTTTACAACTCTACTGTTCCACTTTAAATCAGTGGCTACCATTCACGGCAAGAGACTTCGAATTAATTTAAAGTGAGAGGTGAGCAATAAATAAATGCCTATACATGCCAGTCCAAATAAATTGGAACTTGGAAGTCTGTCGCTGTCATAGGCAGCCTATTGATTTACTTACATATTTCACAAAATGCAGATTCTAAGAACTTTTTACAGAATTGCAATTTACACAAATTATGCTTGAAGTAAAATCACAAGCATGTTGAAGTTGTTTGTGAGTTATTACTGTATATACAGTGGTACGTCGACATACGAGCACCTCGACATACGAGCACCTCGACATACGAGCACCTCGACATACGAGCACCCCGAGATACGAGCATTTTGAGATATGAGTAAATTTACGAGCAAATAATTATATCTAGATACGAGAAAATTTTCGAGATACGAGAATGCCAGGTGGACAAGACATGAGGCTGTTTATCATTGTAGCTCACTGTCTTTTTTGCCGAATCTCTTTTTTGTATAACAGATATCTACGAGCACTGAGCGTTGCATTTTCTTCAGTGTTTTTTTCCTGACGCTAATACGAGGAGTATAGTATATTACTTCTCGTTGGCTGGTCATAAGAACATCAGGGGCACTGTCTCTCTCCCCCACAACTCCTCGTGTAATATCTCTGGTTGCGACTACCTATTTTGAATGTCTCTGCGAGCACTGGGCGGAGCGTTGCATTTTTTTCAGTATTTTTCCCCCCTTAGCCTGTTAGCTCCCGTTAGCGGAGCAATCGCTAATTCAAGACTACTTCTCATTGGCAAGTGATCAAGCGTTACCCTTTATTTTGAAAGAAATACAACAGCAAACAGCCCATCGATAGGCAACGGGAGGCTGGAGGCGGGGCAAACAGCCAACCCGGCCAGGAGAAGGTATAAAAATGTAAAACAAAATTAGAATTAAGTTTAGTGTAAAGTTAGATTAAACTTATTTTTGAGTGTGTGTGCATCGTAATCCAAGTTCAGTTAAATTTGTTATATTACGATTAACCGGTGCAAAAAGTATGTTAAGTAAGTTTAATATGGTTTCTCTTAGAGGAAAGACATTACACAAACATTCTTAACATATTTCAATGCTCTAAGGAGGTGTAGAATAACTTTTATATTTCAACATTTGCATATCAACGAAAATTTGCCTCTTAGCCTGAAACACGTTTTTATCAGCAGGGCGGGATAGTAGACTGGTGGCTGTTGTGAGCAAACCAGCGACTGTGTGATGGGCCATTGATCACAAGGGGAAAAAGGAAAATAAACTAGAAAAACAGAGGATTGAACATTTGTTGGACTCAGTCATTTGCATTCATTGCCAATGCAGAACTTGTCAAATAACACAAAGAGCGTAACAAACGTCTGCTGGCTTTTCTGCAGTCAGGTAAGGAATGCTAGATTTGCAGTCGTGTATCCAATTGGAAAAGAAAGAAAAAGTGCCATTCTGGAGAAAGTAGAGCAGCGCAAAAATAGATTTACGAAGTGCATTGCGTCTCTAAACTTCACTACTGCTGCAAGGTTTCTTGCAACTTGCGAGATAATAAAGCGTGGAAAACTGTTCACAGATGGTGAAGGGTCACGCTGTGCATGTTCCATTTTGTTGTGGTTTTGTCAAATCCTCAAATTAAAACTCAGCAAAAATTGGATTTCTTTGCTGTGTTTCTTGAATTTGATCAAAGCATTGAAACATAATTCATGAATATTGTAATGAAGTTGAACTTGAGGTGGCATTGTAAAACAGAGCAGTCACGTGCTGCATCATTCTCAACAGAATGCACTGCAAACATTTTATCATGAATGGTCATGATTTGTTTTTAGCAAACTTGGTCATTGTGGCAGTATAGATATATAGAGCATGGGTTGCCTTCATTATAAGACTTTTGATTATCTGTGGTTTCAGACATTGTTTTTTTTTTTTGGTACAATATGGCTGTTTCTAGATTCTGGATCGAGCCCCATCAATGTCAGACAATGACTTAAAGCAGCATTTGACATATGCCACACCAGAGTGTACTTTTCTGAATTTGATAGGTTGTAATGTAATCAACGTTAACCACAACATTTAATCATTTTCTCTGTGAAATAAAGCAAGAAGGAGCACATCATGGTTTTAATCTGATTTTGCTGTTGGCCATGGAGCCAGGCTTAACAGGTTATCGGTAGCTCAAATTCAGGTCCTCTTTGTCAGATTTAAGAGGCATTGGATCATCGATAGAATCTTATATATATATATATATATATATATATATATATATATATATATATATATATATATATATATATATATATATATATATATATATATATATATATATATATATATATATATATATAAGATTCTATCGATGATCCAATATATATACACACATACTTAGGGGCAATTTAGAGTGTCCAATCAGCCTACCATGCAGTTGGTTGGGGTAGGCTATGGACAATGAATGCATGAAAGATTATCTCAAATAAACAAAATGAAATGATGAGTTACTTGAATTCACAGCGTGATTAGCTCACTCCTCTTACGCCTGTGCCGAGAGTGGAAGTGTCGCTAAATGCTATGAGGAAGCGTGTCGCTCTTTGATGCGTCCTGTGCGAGGTTTGTTTTATGACTCCTTAATTATAGCCATAGGTCTGGTGGCTTCCTGTGTCGGCTAGCTCAAGAGCTGAGCAATGAGCCGCTTTTCAAGCCAACAAGCTATAGGTAAAACACATCTGATGCAATGCAGTCCTTAACGGGTGTTAGGTTCATTAGTCTTCCATTTATTATACATTTGTTCGTAATGAATAACGCTTTGCTTGCAGCCGTGATAAACAACGGGAAGAAACTGACAGACCTTCAATTGTTACGTAATAGATGATGCTTGTTGTTTAATCTTATTTAATAAATGGACAGGAGAGGTATCGATTCGTTAGAATGATCTGGTCCGAAGGCGCGTAAGGATCGATGAACTCTAGCAAGAAACCTGGTTATGAATTGTATGTCCATTTCTGTTTTAAGGCGAATTTGGCAATACCTAATGGTGAACCAATCAACGGGGATTTTTCTTTGTTGCAAAGGTCCTCCCACATATAATTTTAGTACCTTTTTTTCATTTTTGAAATGCCGTACAAACCCACACGCTCTGATCAATTCAGACAGTACATGAAAATCATTTGTCTCTTATTTTTAATTGGTAGGCATATAGAGTTATTCCATAGAATTACATTATTCATTCATCATTTTCTGAACTGCTTTATCATAACCAGGGTCGCGGGTGGTGCTGGATCTTTTCAGAAGATGGATTCTTTGTATATCTCTTACCAATTCCATCGTACGCAGCTGCGTATGATGACAATTAGGCTTTTGTCAAGTCAATGATGATGACAAAGCCTATGTCCGATTATTATTATTATCTTATCCCAGTTGACTTTCAGGCACGAAGTGGGGGACACCCTGAATCGCGTGGCACGAGGGGACAGACTACCGTTCACGCGCACACTCATACCTGGGGGCAATTTAGAGTGTCTAACCAGCCTACCATGCATGTCGGAGGAAACTAGAATACCCGGAGGAAACCCACACAGGCCTGGGGAGAACATGCAAACTTCACACAGGTGGACCGACCTGGATTTGAACCCAGGACCCCAGACCTGTGAGGCCAAGGTGCCAACCACTGAACTCACTGGCCCGCCAATGTGTTTAAGATAATTCATGGAAAATTAGTTCTGGCCAAGTGCCTTGCCTTTTGGCATATCTTTTAAAGCGTTCCACAGTTCAACAAGGGTTAACAGAGCACCTTGCAACTGTCTGTTATTTGTTGATATTGGCTGGATGTTACGATTAATGACAAATGCCATTTTCCTTTTCATTTTGGTCATTTAGAGTATAGGTTTTTATAATAACTGTAAATATATAAAAATTTGCATTGCGGCTATTGTGTAGGTTTGCCTGAAGAGCCGTATTTTGTTGAAACTTATGTTTTTTCTTAGCTAAATTCAAATTAATTAGAAAGGAATTTCCAGAAATTCTTGTAATTCTCGAAGTTAGTATCTTAAACATTTTTTTCTGGATAACATTCTATTTAGTTGTTCTTCACCTTTAGAGGTCCTTTTAACTTTTGTTCATTAACTAAGTTAGATCAAATCACATTCTAGTAATTTTCAATGTATTCAGTTTCATTGACAGTAATAGTCAAATTCTATCAGTGTCAAAAATCCAAATGAAAGTGACACGAAATACAATAAAGTGTTTAAATACCCCCCACGTTAGTGGAAAGGACCAATAGATAACCAGAATTAACAAAGTGACTCGTATATGGCAAAAAAAAAAACAGGTGAAGTAAACTGAAACCAAAAGGAAGCGAACCAGAAATACACACAACAAACAGGAGATAATCCGTGACCCAAAATCATCAAAAGGTGACCCAAAATCAATAGAACAATGTACTGGAAGCAATCCAGAAATGCCACAAATGATGAGGAAGTCACTCAAAGTCCAGAAATCCACTTCAAATCAGCAGGTGATGAGTTAATCTTGTCTACAAACCAAAAAAAAGCCTCAAAAGTCATTGAATTGACGTCTGGTGATGAAAATGAAAAACATCTGTGATGAATTTTTGCTGAGCTTGTAAAAATGAACAGTATGTTCTTGTGGTTTTAATGACAGTTATTGCTAAGGCCCGAGTACACCTGCTACTTTTGATCATTGACATCGTAAATACTATAGTCACTGTCGGCCACGGATGAGGAGAAAAGTACTCACACTTCGTCCTTATTGGGAAAAAGAAATCGTCCCGGCAGAAATAATCTTGTTTATAAGTAACTGTATGAGGATGCTTTGCTTTCCCATGGGTCACTTCCTTTAGATTTTCGGTCACTTGCTATTTATTTGAGGCCATTTTTTTGCTCAAGTTATTGGATGCCATTGATGGCGCTAGACATCCAATCCATGATGTAGGAGGGTTGACAGTAAACATGTTCAGCAGATTAATTTATTAGACTTGAAATTGCTGGGTAGGTACTATGATGAAGAGAGGGTCAAATACAGTGATGCTTTGAATTTCCATTTTTAGGCATCAGTCTGCAATCATTCCTTGTTTATGTTCAATATGTTTTGATTGTGCGGTTTCGTGGTATAGGGATTGGCACGTCAGAGCCACAGTTCTGAGATCGAAGGTTCGATCCTGGGTCTAAAGCTTCCTGTGGGGGGTTTACATCTTCTCCCCAGGTTTGCGTGGGTTTTCTCCAGGTACTCCAGATTCCTACCACATTCCAAAAACATGCACGATGGGCTGGTTGAACACTCTCAATTGCCCTTAGATATGAGGATTAGGGTTATAGTTCTTTGCTGTTTTTATTACTTCAGTTAAAGTGGAACTAATTGTCTTTAATTTTAATATAATAACTTATTAATATATCGATGGCCCTTGAAAACTAAGTATTGTTAAGTAATTGTTAAAAAAACTGAGAAAGTAACATTCTAACATTGCTCATTCACCCCCCCCCCCCACGTAAAACAAACCACACCACATTTGTGCTATCTTGAATTGTCATTAATTTGATCGTAACTCAGTTACTGCCATTGACAGCAATACCTATGCAATCTGTTAATTCATTCATCTATTCATTCATCCATTCATTCATTCATTTCTTTTTTGAACCACTTTATCTTCACTAGGGTCGTGGGTGGTGCTGGAGCCTATCCCAGATGACTTTGGGCCAGAGGCAGGGGACACCCTGAATCGGTGCCCAGCCAATTGCAGGGCACGGGGAGACAGACAACCTTCCACACGCACATATCTAGGGGCAATTTAGAGTGTCCAATCAGCCTACCATGCATGTATATGGTATGTGGGAAGAAACCGGAGTACCCGGAGAACACCCACGCAGGCCCGGGATGAACATACAAACTCCACACAGGTGGATCGCCTTGAATTTGAACCCAGGACCCCAGAGTTGTGAGGCCGACGCGCTAACCAGTCGAGCCGCCGGGCTGCCTCCTGCGTAATCCATTGGAAGTCAGATTGAGTGTAGAAATATATTACAATAAAATGAGTCAAGACTAAATAGATGAAAAATCTACTTTAGTATTTTTATTTAACTTGTCAGCACTACTGCTAGGGATGAGTACCTTTTCCATCGACTTTTTATGTGGGTCACATGGCTGGCTGGGGTGGGCTGCATATGGCTAGAAAGAGAGAGTAGGGGAAAAAATGATAAGAGCAAACAAGAGAGGAATGCAGCTGACCTCCATGTCCTCAAGTGGGCGGAACGATTGGTCGTTCCCATCCTCCCCAAAGTTCACGTCGGCGGCCTCCTCGTGTAAACCGCCATGTGCACACACTGCCTTTGCTTGTCACAGCGTTGATGCTTCACATGCTGCTCACGTTCCAATACGCTGTTTGTTTCCCACCAACTCTGGCTTCACTCCACGTTTTTAACGGGAGTGGAATGGCTGAGTTAACTCGTTATGCTGCACTAAGGATAACGGACGTCTAATCACTTGGCGTCCTGTCGTCCTTGTGCTGTGAATTGACTATTTTCGTTCATTCCTATTCGATATAGTATTTTAATTGTGTTGCAGATACTGTGTTTTTAAAAAAATATGTATTTTAAAAATACCTTTTATGCTAAATTACTGCGTATTGGCAATGTAAAGTCATTGCTTTCATGGTTTACTCCAGTGTTTCTCAAATAGTGGGGCGGGCCCCCTAGTGGGGCCACGGAGCGATGCGCAGGAGGGGGTGCAAAGTGATATCTGGGAGCTTTTGACTTAAGAAACATACTTTTTGCCTGACTAGAATATAAAATGTCATTGCACATACTTGGTGGATATCAGTGGCATGCTTACTGTCAGAGTTCGCTCAGAGAGTTCCTTAGAATTTTATATAAAACTACTATTTTTGGTTGTGGGGGCCACAAAACGTTAAGTTCTTCTTTGGGGGGCGCAAAAGAAGACCATCGAGAAGCACTGGTTTAGTCAAGCATGCAATAACTAATTGACGGTGGGAAGGGTCCAATTCCTTTTAAGTTAGAGGGATTGTAAGCAAATGAATCAATACTCATTCGCTGACACCCTCCCGCTTCAATTGAATTGAACCTCAGTTAAAAAATCAAACATTGGGACGATATTCCTGTGAAAGTCAATGCATTGACTTTAAAATGAAAGAAAAAATTGTGTATTTTTCAAATGATTTTTATAATAATTCCAATCAATGTCAAATAATCTGTTATTCATTCAGTGGCTGCCATTGACAGCGTAGAATTGCCTTCGGATCCATTTAAGGGGGGGGGGGGGGGGGTTGACTCCTCGCTGTCGCCCTCACGCTTAAGATGGATTGGATGGTAAAAAAATCAAAGCAGAGGGATAATAACAACATGATTGGATGTCAATCATCTTGTATTGGGTGAAAAGCAGAAGCCAAAATATTGCGAAATGTACATATTCCACAGCATCGACACATTACTTCTTAGTAATTGGCGATACGGATGACATAATCACTAATCACGCCCCGACTGTAATGTACACCAAGCATATCAAGACAAGAGCAGGTGTCGGACAGAAACTGTCATTTTTTTTTTGCTCGGACCCAAAACAGCCTCCCCCCACCCACACAAAAAGGATCAAGACTTCTGTGTTCCATCACTTGAATACTCCTGGCTTCAGTCCGGGCCAAGCAGACAGCACAGTCCTGCCAAAAACAACATGTGGCATTGAGCTGAAGGGCTCCAGTTGGTCAGAAACGACTCCTTTCAGTGCGAAAAGCTCTTAGAGGCCTGGCTATGAGGCCGGACAGTGGCACCTTTCACCCGCCGTGTTGTTCAAAGGTGTATTTGCTTTGCAGAAATCCGAGCAAACCTTCGTCATCATTAGCTGCCATTTTCATCCCGCCGCCTTGGAAGCGCACATGCATGTCCACGTCTTTTTGGAGAGAGAAATGTCGGCCCGCCACCTTCCTTAAAATACCAAAGTTGGAACAAGGACAGATAATTGTTTAAAGTTAATGTAGGGTGATAAGCAATATTACCCTTATGATCCACTAGCGGCCATTTCATCTTTATTTGTTTTATTTATAGTATTTAAGTATTTACTACAGTTCACAAAGATAGATGTCCAATTCATAGTTTTTAATACTCGTGTAAATGCATTTTGAGTGGGAGGGACGAATTAATATTTTAGGGTCACCTACTGTTGATAATGAGGCATTTTCCTGGGCCGAGTGCTTTTTGAGTTCCCTCTTTTAATTTTGGACATTTTGGGGTCACTTCCTTATTTTAAATTTTTTTTATTGGGTTACCTTTTGATTTGAGGGAATTTTGAGTTTGCTTTGGTAGTGTGTTCTCATCTCATTTTCTGAACCGCTAAAATCCTCATTATGGTCACGGGAGTGCTGGAGCCAATCCCAAGACACCCTAAATTGGTGACCAGCCAATCGCAGGGTACAAGGAGACGGACAACCATGCACACTCACACCCAAACCTAGGTACAATTTAGAGTGTCCAATCAGCCTACCTTTTGGTATGTGGGAGGAAACCAGAGTACCCGGAGGAAACCCACGCAGTTCCGGGGAGAACATGCATCTTCCACACAGGTGGACATAACCGGGATTTGAACCCAGGACTCCAGAGCTTTCAGGCCGACATGCTAACCACTCGCCCCAACGGGCCATCCTGCTTTGGTAGTGTTAAAATCAATTTAAGATTAATTTCAAAATGCTAAAACCTGAAAGTTGATTTTTATTTATATTTTTAATTTCATATTCTTCAATACATTGCTCGCTATTTATGTACAGAGCAAGGCTGTGAATGCTCATGTCTCAACGCCACTAGATGTCCAATCCATTTTGACTAGTAAAGACCAATGGAATATATTATGTAGGAATGCATTTGCAGTTTTGGGCTTTTCCTGCATCCCTAACAATTTATACATTGATTTATGTAAGGTTAAATCCTTTGAAGTAAAACTAACTTCAATCCAGACTGGCCCTTGTTGATTTTGCTGTGGGAAAATCTGGTCCTAATGGTCAAGGTATTTACTGTATGAGACTTTTCACACATTTTTACGCAAAACGTCGGGAATGCAAATGTTCCAAAGTGGCGAAAGCTGGACGTGGGTGCTTGAGACCTTGAAGTGGCATTAATGGCTTTTTAAGCCACTCGCCATTCCCAGGGGAAATATTCGTCTATTGCGTGCTAAAGGCTCCATTACGTGCATGAGCAACAAACTGTGTTCATTAACGTACCTTTTTGACATCGTATCAACCGTTCCTAGTCACAGCACTTCAACATCACACCATTAAGGGACGAGATAAAAAATTGTCTTTATATTCATGTAAATATATATCATTTTAACGTCATGTTATTTGATGTTATGTATTTGTTTTTTCCTTTTTGAGTCCCTCCAATGATAGAGGCGGATGACTAATTTAGCGCACAGTAGTGACTCATTCATTTAAATTCAATTCAAAAGGATGATTGTACACGTTTCTATCATCTTCAATGCAACCAGAATTAAAAATAAAGAAATGGATTATCAAACTCACATTATATGTTTATAGTATAAAATAGAAGAGGTGATAACATTTAGGGGTCAATTGCTAGAAGCTAAAAGATTCAGAAAAGGTTTTTTTTTCCGTCATTGTGCAAACGGATTAGGCTATATAGGTGAAATTTGCTGGGTTGGTAATATTATTAGAAGAGAAAATGTCATAGGTTAGACTGGTCAGAAATCTGGGATGCTTTAAATTAGACTCCTCAGGCAGGTGCCTGGTTTCTCAGAGTCATTCTAATTACTTTATAATTAGTTCATTTTCAGAACCGCTATTCCTAACAAGGGTCACCTGGTGTGCTGGAGCCTATCTCAGCCAACAAAGGACACCCTTAATGCCATCACAGGGTACAAGGGGGCGGACAACCATTCACGCTCACACTCATACCTCGGGGCAATTTAGAGTGTTGAAGCAGCTTTCCCAGCATGTTTTTTGGAATGTGGGAGGAAGCCAGAGTCCTGAGAGGAAACCCACGCAGGAGAACATGCAAACTCCACACAGGTGGATGTAACCTGGATTTAAACCCAAGACTCCAGAGCTGTGAGGCCGACTTGCTAACCACTCGCGCCACCGGGCTGCACTATTTATATATATATATATATATTTGATTTAATTATTTGAACCGCTTTATCCTCATTAGGGTTGAGGGGGTATATGTTTTTATATATATATATATATATATATATATATATATATATATATATATATATATATATATATATATATATATATATATATATATATATATATATATATATATATATATATATATATATATATATATATATATATATATATATATAAATATATATAAATATAAATATATATATATATATATATATATATATATATATATATATATATATATATATATATATATATATATATATGTATATGTATATGTATATATATATATATATATATGTATATATATATATATATATATATATATATATATATATATATATATATATATATATATAAATATATATATATATATATGTATAAATATAAATATATATATATATATATATATATATATATATATATATATATATATATATATATATATATATATATATATATATATATATATATATATATTTATATTTATACAGTGGTGGTCAAAAGTTCACTAATAAATTAATTTCATGCTTGCAATGTACGGTTTTATTTTACAATTTTGTCTGTGTGCATTCCAGGCTGGAATGATTCGCACCGATGAAGATGAATACTTCATTGAACCTCTGCATAGAGGCACCCAGGATCTGGAGGACAAGGGAAGAGTGCATTTGGTGTACCGTAGGTCCGCCTTGTTGCAAGGCCCCTCTGACATCTCTGTGGACTACCAAGCGCCAGGTAGGACACACAAGCTTATAATAACCGCAAGTGTAGAAAATGCTTACCAACTGTTTCCGTACAATTGCTCTTTGGAAAGGTTTCTTCACATTTATAACACCAGCTATGGGTGGGAGGTATAGTGCATTCATGTCACTTTGAGTCCCCTCGGTTTTGTTTTGCTGATGACAATGCATGATGGTTTCTTTAACATTTTATTTATTTAGTTTAGTTTGTAGTTTGCATGTTCTCCCCATGCAAGCGGGTTTCTCCATGTACCTGCCACATCTTAAAAACATAACCCAAGGTATGAGTGTTAGCGTAAATGGTTGTCCATCTCCTTGTCCCCTGCAATTGGGTGGCCACTAATTCAGGGTGTCACCCGCCTGAGATGAAGAAAATGAATGAAAGAATCAATGTTTATTTTGGCCGCTCTGTGGAAGAGTGGTCAGCACTTCTGCTTCACAGATCTTAGATCAAGGGTGTGGAGTTTGCATGTTCCCCCATGCCTGCTTGGATTTTCTCTGGGTACTCCGGTTTCCTTCCATACCCCAAAATCATGCAGCATAGGCTGATCGAACACTCTCAATTGACCCCATGTGTAAGTGTGCGAGTGAATGATTGTCCCTCTCTTTTTTCCCTGTGATTAGCTGGCAAATAATTAATTCCACCAGCAGGAATTGAGCCCAGGTCTGCCCGCACCGAAGTCAGGCGAGCGAACCTTTACAGTACACCATGAGCCGGCGGTAGGCTAATTGCACACCCTAAATTGCTCCTAACTATGAGTGTGCACGGTTGTCCGTCTCCTTGTGCCCTACGATTGGCTGGCCACCGATTTAGGGTGCCCCTCACCTGCTACCCAAGGTTATCTGGCATAGGCTCCAGCACCCCCTGCAACCCTTGTAATACAGCAATACAGATTTTTTTTTAACCGCCCACTCTCCAAATGTCACTTTGTTCTTGTTCTCTCCCTTGGGTTGAAAGAAGACTGAAACTGTCTTCTAACTTCTCCTTTATTCATGGGCGGAATTATATTTGGTTGGTAGTATCTCTCATAAGTACAGTAGGTAGTATCTCTCATAAATACACCCTCTCATTTTGTCATTGTTTTAAAATTATAGCTTTTTGTGTACGCGAGCAGAGATCCATCCCCGTCTAAAATCTCGCGAGACTTCCACGTTTTTTGAATTATTTTTTTCCCTGAGCCTGGCCGCCAGCAGAAATATAATTAATTAAAAAAACTAACAAGTGGCAGTTATCGAGATACTTGGAAGGCTCGCATGAACTACGTTCCGCAAATTCCAGGCTTGAGGAAACTTGTACTCGTCATTAATGTGACTTATTGATTGTCCATATCTCCCAGTGTCTGAGCCCCATATCTAAATAAAACTTGATTGTGCTGAATATGTATGTGAGCCTGTCTAGAATTTGAGGAATGCAAAGTGTCTCGATATCTGATGGCTGCTCGTTTTTTTTAATTCATTTTTTCCTGGGCAGCCGGGCTGGGGGGAAAAAATGAGGAAGAAAAAGAATGTCTAATCGACAAAACAACCCAAATAAGAAATTACTTTAAATAACAGAGGTTTAAAGAAGTAATTCAGAAAACAACCCCCAAAATTTAAAAAAGAAAAGAAAAAAAACAACATGAGAAAAAGAACAACCACAGGAAAGACTGGAAAAACTGAGTTTTCTAAAAATAAGTAATTAAAAAAACGACGTCCAGAAATAGATTCATTTGAAAAACGGCCAGGGCTTTTTTATATTTATTTTTAAGGTGATTGCAATAAGCTTCCATACACATCCACGCAAAACTCCAACAAAACGTGGCAACCATCTTTATGTAGAGCAGCTTCTCAAATAGTGGGGCGCACCCTCCTAGGGTAAAACGATGCCCGGGAGCCTCTGACTTTTGCCGTGCGAGAAGTCAGCGACACCGACTGACTGACTTCCGGCTTTTCCCTTTGGATTTGCCAAAGCAACACACCATGGAAACTGGAAATTATTGAAAAGCACTGATCTAGAGTAATAATTCTTTTTTTTTCCTTATCCTCAGACTTCTTTGCCATCAGGTCCCATGTAGAACTTCCAGTTAGCAGTATGAGAGTGACAAAACACCCAATTTAATACACCTGTACCCCCATCACACCTAACATCTAGTTACATCGTGACCGGACGATTCGCTGAACGGACGTTTCGCCGAACGGACGTTTCGCCGGACGGGAGTTTCGCCGAAACGGGATTTTCGCGCTCGCCCCGCCTCCAGATCGGGTGTGTTTTTCCACCTCGGCACAAAAAACAACACAATGAGAAACATTCCCACTGTTATTAGTTTTATAAAATAATAAATTAAACACTTAAATTTTTCAGAGAAACTTCCGTTCAGCGAACTGTTTGTTTGGCGATATGTCCATTGGGCAAACTGTCCGTCGGTGAAACGTCTTTCGGCGAATCATCCGAGTACCAGTTACACTAGTTACACTAATTGGTGCCAATTCTGGACTAAATTTGAAACTTTCATTTGGTTTTTACTCACTTTTGTTGGCAGTATTTTACACATTAATTTCTCAGTTTTTAGTTATTTTTAAAATAAACTAAATTTCTGTTATCACCACAACTTGACAGTGACTACTTTACGTTGTATCAAAGTGTCATTTATTCAGTGTTGTTCTATGAAATTATATGATTTAAAAAAGGCAGAAATGAGAAGGGTGTACTCACTTCCGTAAGATACTGTATATGCTAGACATTTATATGCATCAATTTTTGTATTCTTTTACCTTAAGCCTGATAAAATACGTTCATTGCAGACTTATTGTTATCTACATGTTCCAGGTTAGCCAATAGCGGGAGATGGGTGGTCATAGTTCCTTTTGAAGTTGGTTTCATTAACCCCTCAAAATGTAAAATATTTTTACATTATTGAATGGTTAGCGCGTCGTCCTCACAGCTCTAGGGTCCTGGGTTCGAATCCAGGTCAGGCTACCTATGTGGAGTTTGCATGTTCTCCCCAGGCCTGTCTGGGTTTTCTCCAGGTACTCTGGCTTCTTCCCACAAAAAAACATGCATGGAAGGCATATTGGATTCATTCATTTCATTCATTCATCTTCCATACCAGGCATCCTCTTAAGGGTTGCAGGGGTGCTGGGGATGAACCCAGCTAACGTCGGGCGAAAGGCAGACTAGTCTAGTCGCCAGTCATTCGTAGGGCACACAGAGAGACAAATGACCATCCGCACTGAGAGTCATACCTGCACCAGCAGGATTTGAGCTTGCGCCTGCCCACACCGAAGTTATGCTGATTGGGCACTCTAAATTGCCCCTATTTATGAATGTGAGTTTGAATGGTTCACCGTCTAATTGTGCCCTGCGATTGGCTGGTCACCGAATCAGGGTGTCCCCCGCCTCTGGCCTAAAGTCAGCTGGGATAGGCTCCAGCACCCCCCACGACCAATGTGAGGATAAAGAAAAAAGGAATGAATGAAAAACAAAAGTCATTCATTCATTTTGTTGCCAAATTAAATTGAATTTGCTTCAAAATCTTATGTTACATCCACTCCAAATTGACATTGCTTGATTAGCAGAAACAGATAAAATAAAGTCAAAAGCAAACGCTTAAGTATGGGAAATTATTGTTGAATTCTCTCATAGTAAATGAACACAAAGAGAAAATAGTATACATAGATAAACAGCAAGATATAACCCAATCTTCCATTAAGCAGTCTTTTCATCATTTAGGAGAAATGAGGATACCGAGGATTTTGGAGCAGCTTGCACTGTGAAAACGATGCAAAAATATATTCCCTCATGTCAACATGTTTGCCTGACCCCAATTTTGAACACATTACACTTAGTCAGTGTCAATTGCACCTCACATTTACCTGCGTTTAGGAGCCAAGGCAATAAATTATATTTCTCTTTTGCTTTGGTCTCACAATTTCACAGATAGATGCACTTGGCACACGGGCATGTCTAAATAGGAGGTGTATCCCTTATAGGAGAGTGCAATCTTTATGATGCGGATTCTCTGCAATTGGGGATAAGACATTTTTAGAGAAGAGGTCTGTTGATTAAAGCATTATCCTTATTCTGTACTGGTTGACAACATGGATTTTGTTTAATTCCTTTAGTCTCGATCCCACTTCATTATATTTATAGCAGATGATTTTGAACATATGGTGGTACTGTATTTTCTTTCATATGAGCCGCCCCGGCGTAAAATTGCCTTAAAATCATTGAATTTTACAATTTCTCGCGTATAAGCCGCCCCCACATATACAATTTTCACCTCCATATTCATCATTTTAGGTAGTACAAATGTGTTACTTTGAAGGGAAAATCTTAGGAAAAATCATCGCAGGTACTATTTCTAAGATATTATATGAATCAAAAGCACATTATTAGTGTTACGTCCACGAGAAACGCCGCGGCGAGGTAGGAAGGATTAGGACCCAGTTCCAGGGAAGCAGGTGTGGACGAGGCAATTTGTGATATAACTTAGAAGGGACCTTACAAAACAACACAGACTTGTGAAACGAAAAACCAAACCAAACCGGACCAGGGAGAACAAGTGGAATCATGGAGTAAGGTAGCATGGCTGCATGGCATTGTAATCTACGCAGACGATCCGAAGATGATGCTAAACTCAGTGGCGTTTAAATAGGCAAATCAGGAACTAATTGTCCCCAGGTATTAGTGTGAGTGTGCATGGTTGTCTGTCTCCTTGTGCCCTGCGGTCGGCTGGCCACCGATTCAGGGTGTCCCCCGCCTCTGGCTCGGAGTCAGCTGGGATAGACTTCAGCAGGTCCCGTGACCCTAAAGAGGATGAAGTGGTTCAGAAAATGAGATCATACTGTTATTTATCATTTATTATTCTTTTGTTGTTCCAACTCAATTTTAACACTGAGTTTTAAAGGTTAATCACATTTTTTGGAAATGTTTTGTGCGATCTCAGTGTTATTTTTAACTCGGTCTGCACCATTGATGGTGTTGGCTGTTTAATCTATCTTGACTGGGAGGTTGGCTCTCCTCAGCCGGATTGGACATCCATCAGCGTGAGTGGCACATATCATAATGCATGGAAGCAGAAACTGTAAACATGGCTGTTTTGTACAAAAAAAACAAAGAACACTATATAGGCACCAGGTATCTAAATACTAGTTCACATAGTTTCTTCCCTAATTCTCAAACTTGCCTGAGTATTTTTGAAGACTGTAAAGTCAACTGTGTGAATGCTTGTTTGTCTGCACTAGTGGCTGGCAGCCAGTTTAGGGCGTACCCCAACCAACCTCTGGTATGGGCTCCAGTATACACAACAGAAAATACCAATACACAACTATTATTTTTTCATGTAAATAACTTCAAAGCTTTGTAAATTTTCAAATGATCACTTGGACGACATTCTTAGAAAATATAGGCTGCTGTTGCCCTACATATTTGGTGCACCAGGTTTAGATATCTGACATTTGTTTAAATCTGTCTGTTTTTTCTGAATCACAATCATGTGTTGCCTTGACATTCAACTTCTTTCATACCAGGGATTGAACAAGATTCATACTTTAAAGTTTGGAGGGAAAAAAATTGCAGCATGGTGACTTTTAATATCAACCACTCCTGTAGATTGATCACATTAATGTCAGCAATATTATTATTATTTTTTGGTAACTTGAGAGCCTTGTTGTGTGACCATGTTTCAGTGCCACCGATGAAAATTTAAGGCTACGCTGTCATGAGGCTAAAATATTCAAGGAGATATCCATACCTAAAAATATTAAGATAGATTTGGATACTAAATAAATGAAAAAAAACATTAAAAACAAAAGTAGTATTGATTTTGATAGACAATATTGTGTTTCTACAAAACAAGTAAAACTTTTAAATTAGTTTAACACTAATAAACAATTAATTTCATTTGGGAGGCATAGCAGCAATTTATTTAACTTTGTTGATTTACTGCCAACCCACTTCGAAAGGATGGGAGAGCTAATGTCTTCAATAACAACAACAACTACAATCATAATAATAATTATTCCCGAGCCTGCATGGGTTTTCTCTCTGTACTCTGGTTCAATGGTTATTTGTCTCCTTGTGCCTGACCTGCGACTGGCTGGCCATCAATTCAGGGTATCCCCGCCTCTGGCCCAATGTCAGCTGGAATAGGCTCCAGTACCCCCAACAACCCTTGAGATTAGAAAGCAGTTCAGAAAATGACATGCGATTAGAAAATAAGAACAATAATAATAATAACAATAATAAAAATAATTGCAATAATACAAATAAAAGCATTAATACAAATAATAGCAATACAACAAATGATAACAATAATACAAACAGTAGCAATAATAACAATGATAAGAGGTTGTTATAAAATTCTGACTTTGTGGTTTTTGACTCAAACCCAAAATTGTAATCCTCCTTGGTTTCATATCACAAACATACTCTGTAAATTTGATCATTTCTCCCTTCGTGCTTGAGTTATGCAAACATTTTTCTGACCTCTATGGTCTTTGATACTATTATTCCAAAATTAATGACTTCAGATTGTTTTTGTGAGTTCTATAATCCCTCCGTGTTACTTTGCGTCACTACTATGCAGGCGGTGCTCCATATCAACACCTTAACCCTTCTTTCAAGTTTGTGTCGGCTGTAGGAATTGAAGCCAGCCTCCCACTTCAAATGATTGGACTTCTTGCCATGACAAACTCATTCAGAATGATAAAGATTAACTGTTTATCTTCATGAATGGCAGCTAATAAGTGCCCTTTAAAAGTTTTCAGGTATTTATTTGTAAAGCACATGTATTTTAGAGTTCACAAATAAACTCAAGTTGGGGACTAAATTTAGCATCAGTCATGAGATTTCTGCCATCCTCCAAAGTTGTTCCTTTTTTGCCATCTCACAAAATTCCTCTCGCCACAGCCGCCCTCGCTCTTAGGTTAGCATAGCCTTGTGACAAATATAAATCAGGCTTTTTTTTTTCTTCGGAGCATGACGACACCTCTCCTTCTCTCCCCCATTTCCAAAACTGGACATTCGTCGAGGCATCCTCAGACGCCGGCTTTCTCGCACTCATATTCCCACTTACATGTGAAAATGGAAGCTAACATCCAAAGAGTCGCAAGAAGGTGGAGGACGTCGTGGCTTTTGGGCCTCATGAGATTAGGACTGCCCATCTGCTCCTACTACCTATTCTGGAATTTTCCATCACCATGACAACCATAGCCTCATCTCCACTCATGAGCATTAGCACGGATGTCGGTGTGTTATGTTAACCACCAATACTGGCTCTTTAATGATGATGAACTATTTACGTGCCCTTGATGATGATGCCCAATCATTTGTGTCATCCCGTCAACTGTACATTTCAAAAGAGTTTATCACGAGTCGATGTCCAATCCATTTGAAGACGGAGGGTTGGCAGTGAATGAAGGATGCTGTAAATGTAAGTCAGTGTTTCTCTAGGACACATCCAATCGATTTGAAGTAAGAGGTTGGCGGTGAATGAATATTTATTTAGTGCTAGACCTCCCACATGATACTGACTGGACATCTGGGTTCGTCAATGTAAGAGAGTTAAGAATTGTCTGCGACGTATTTTTTAATGTTCATTCACTGCTAAAATATTATTCTGTTAGTGCATAATCATAACATCACAGAAAATCCCAGCTGACTTTGGGCGAAAGGCAGACTACACCTTAGACTGGTCGCCAGTCATCCGTAGGCCACACAGAGAGACAAACAACCATAAAATCATACAAACACCAGTGGGAATTGAGCCTGTGCTTGCCCATACCCAAGTCAGGCGAGTGAACCTCTACACCATCAGGTGGCACAGAAACATATCAGACAGACAAAATACCAACACACCATGATAGAAAAGAAAAGTATTACAAAGTATGACCACCAGGTGGTTGAATGTGTTCAGAAAATATCTGTGAGGTGAGAGAAGAGGGGCCAGTTCAAAGGAAGTGTAAAAAGGATAAAATATGCAAAGGGTAGATAGATAAATAAATAGTTCAATAGATCATTTATTAATCGGTTTGAGGGAAGTAAGCACAAAGTTGGTCCAGGTCATCGCTTCTTTAGTTAAAAATATGAGTGTCCCTCAATGTCTGTTCTAATTTTTCTGCTTGTTGAACATTGGCACATCTTGGGCTCTATTCACATATGATGCCCTCAACTCTACTAACAAACATGGTGCTTGAAAATCTATTATATAACCATCTGAAATTAAAACCGAGATTTTAATGATGCACTTATGACAAAGCTAGCCGAGAAAATACTGATAGATAAAGCCAGTGTTTTGGTTACCTTGCAAATGTTAACTCGTCACAGCTAGACTGCATCGATCCCCATTTATTGCTGGCATATTTGACTGCAGTTGAGCTAAAAAAATAATAATAAAATAAAGCAACAACAACTCATTGGCCACAGGTCATTTCTCATTTGGTCAAGGCACTCTTCAGGAAAAGACTCAGATTAAAATAAAGAACACTATAATTTTGGTGATGACAACACTGCGCTAAAGATGTTTTTCCTGTTACCATGGCAATGACAAAGGGGGCTAGTCCGCGTGCTAACCATCTAATGCAGGGGTGAAAATTCCGGTCCTCGAAAGCCACTATCCGGCCTGTTTTCCATTTCTCCCTTCTCTAATTCACCTGAATCAAGCAAGCTGTCCAGAAGCTTGATACCAATCCCGATTATTTGGGTGAATTGTTCGAGCGAGATATGGAAAACAGATGGGATAGCGGCTCTCGAGGACCGTAGTTGGCCACCCCTGATCTAATGCCAGTATATTGTCATCCTTCGCCACTTGGTGGCTTCAACATTCGCAGCTTCAACATTCGTGGGTCCGTACAGCGCATTTTTTATGTTAAGTTTAAAAAAGGTTCGTAAAAATGGAAACATTCATGGTGAATAAAACCCGCTTGCAAAGACAGCAGATAAAAATGGCCTCGCTTCTTCGGTTCTGAATTGAGTGGCACTCAGTGCTGAAGAAGAAGCAGCGACATTTCACCATCAAAGAAGAATGATGCGCCAAATCATTTATAAGTCCTAGAAGGACGGCATCTTGCCATTTCCTCATTACTGTGGACTACATTTCGCATCGCGCACATTATACCTCGTGGAGAAAGACTATGTTTTTTAATCCCCGCTGAAAATGCCTGCTAAGCATCCAGCATCGTCCAAGGCAAGGGTGGCCAAACTATTCCACAAAGGGCCGCCCACAGTCGGTTTTCGTTCCATCCCATAAGAAGAAACATTTCCACAAAATCTGGTATGTTAGATATACAACCAGTGGATTGCAGTCAGGTGTTTCTTGTTTCAGCAGAAATCTAAATTGGTTAAACTGTCTATATTGGATCGGTTGGAACCAAAATCTGCAAGCACAGTAGCCCTCGAGGAACGGATTGCACCCGTCCCCCCCTGCATTAAATGAGCCAAAGAAAATCAAAAGATGTTGACCATGATGGAAAACGTGAAATTCCTTGATAGCCTGAAGGCAGGCAATAAGTGTACGCATGTAGCATGTAATCACGGCATAAATGAATCTACCGTGTGTTACATAAAGAAAGAAGAAGCGATCGTTCAGAAGACGGCAATGATATCCTTTTTAGAGGTGAGTGCTGACAACGAGGACTACAATTATTGTGAAGATGGAGAATGCTCATTCGGTCTGGATCTTTGACTGTAGGGAGAAGATTGCTCTGGATACCAACATTATTAGAATCAAAGCCAAGACCTTTTACGATGGCTTAGCTCCTGACGAAAATAATGATGAACCTCCCTCAGTCACCGCGAGTGAGCCTCCTCAGCAGACCATAAGGCAGCGAAACACTACGTCGAGGAAGAGTTCCCTCACATAATATAAGACAATACAAGTTTGGGAATGCTGCTGGGTTCATGGTAAAGCCAGTTTTAATCTACAAGTTCGACTGCCCTCATGCTTTAAATAACAACAAAGCCTTGATGCCTGTCTAGTAGATGAGCAACCGGAATGCTTGGATCATGAAAGCCATCAAATAGGACTGGTTCTTAAACTGTTTCATCCCAAACACGAAGCTGTACCTCGCTGAAAGGGGACTGCCCTTCAAGGTCTGGACTGTGCACCTGTTTTTTAAAAATGTATATCGAGCGGCGAGGAACAATCTTCATTGAGTTCAGTTTTTAAAGTATTCACCATTTTTTAAATGTATAGTTTATATTTAGGTATAAATGCATTACAGTCTTTAATAGGCTTATGGCTGTCATTTTTAAGAAATACGCCTTGATAATTTTACTTGTGTACTTGTATTTCTGTATACGTGCGAAAACATGTAGCATTGTATTAATAATAGGGGTTATCCTACTTTGTGGTTTTTAAATTATTGCAGCCATGTCTAGTCTACATTGTCCGGGATATTTGAGGGATTACTGTATTTTAGCTGAAAAAAACAACAACCGAACTCATTGGTCCCACATCATTTGTCACTTAGTCAAGGAAGTTTTGAGGGAAATATTTGGATTAAAACAACAGAATAAACCACCTGAGAGTGTAGAGGTTTACCCGCCTGACTTCGGTGTGGACAGGCACAGGCTGGATTCCTGCTGGTGGCGGGATGACTTTGAGTACCAAGGGTTGTCCATCTTTGTATGCCCTATGGTTGACTGACGACCATTCTAGTGTGCAGTCTGCCTTTCACTTGAAGTCAGCTTGGATAGGCACCAGCAACCCTTACGAGGATGCGCAGTACAGAAGATGAATGAACAACACAATCGACTACTTACCAGCTGCTATTTCCATGTATATGTCCAATTATGAATCCCTTGGTCAGACAGAAAAAAAAAATAATAAGACTTATCTCAGCAGTGTTCATGTTGTTTCAATTTCCAACCCAACACATATAAGCAATTTTCCGATAAAACAATTGAATTTTAGGGGGAAAAATGCTGGCCACCACAATAATGAAACTATAAATCGAAGAGGAAATAGCACTGGAGTATGCTCTACGTTTGCCACGTCATTCAAAAAATTTCAGAAGAACGTTATGGATTTAAGATGTTTTTTGCGATGTTTGGTTTATTTTCCAAAGAAAACTTAAACAGTTTGAACACACTTTTTTTTTTACATGAATTCCTCTAATACTCGAAGTGGCCTTGTACTTTTAAGTCCATCAGGTCTGGGTAAAGCCCTCTTAGAAGTAATTTACTGAGCCATCTGCTGCTTTGTTTTATTTAATGAAAATCTCGCCTCCAGTTGGCATCTGGAGATAACGGCAAATGAATCCCACAGTCAAAATTCTCTCCACGTTCCCCAAAAAATATGTGCGCCTTTGCGAATGTTCACGGTAAACTAATTCACGTGTATTTGAGGCGCAGTTGAAAGTCATTTCTCTTTATTGAGTTAATGTACCAAAGGTTAACCGGTGTCAGCCGGGATGGATCCTCTAATGTGTCGTAAACAGAAGTAATTTGGACTGGGTCAGATGTCAATGAAAACACTTGGCAGGTCCTCTGTGTGCGTGCGTGTACAATCCTTGAAATAAATGAATGCTACAAAAAGCTTTCAAGCCTTTTCTTGGTAGAGATTGAAAGCATCATTAGTGCCAGTAAATAGATACAAGTCAGCGCTTGAAATTTCTACTTACTTGGAGTAGAACAAGTTGAATCAAGTAGACATAGAGGTGAGATTTCAAAATCTGGGTACGCATTCTACTCAAAATGCATCTTTTAGTGAAAACTGTTTTATGAATGTTTTTTTTATTTATGAAAAAAATAAAAATTAATCAAAAATCAATATATATATATATATATATATATATATATATATATATATATATATATATATATATATATATATATATATATATATATATATATATATATATATATATATATATATATATATATATATATATATATATATATATATATATATATATATATATATATATATATGTGGATAAAACATTACATATATTTCATCTTTTAGTGTTTTTTTAAATTTAAGCTGTAATTAATGTTGTTTTTTGTTTTTTCCATACAAAAAGTTATAGTCATTAAGACTAAAACTCTTTGTATGGAACAGTCAATAGATAGAAGTGAAATATGCTTTTTTTTCTCTGCATGGTTTCCACCAAGCAGTCCCCAATTCCAAATATACTTTCCACGTCTTTTGGATAAGTACCTTGTCGTGCGCTGATGACTTTCCATTGGAAAGCTGGAGATAATTAGTCGCTATGAACCAAGGAAACTACAGAAAGGAAAAGACCTTAGAAAGGATATTTCATAACACTCAGTGAATCATCATCATCATCATCATCATCATCATCATTATGATAGTCATCATCTTCCCGGTCGCTTCTCATAAGTTAACTGTCATCCCGTCAGCCAAATACCTTCAATTCCTGCTGCGTGTTGCAGTTACTAGAGAAACAAAGATGCTGCGTGTTTTTCCATTGTATAACAGCGCTACATTTCTGTGCCAGGCCCCAAAAAACTGCGAGATGAAGTCTGGAAATGATGTAAGAGCCAGACTGACTCACTTGTTTGCCTGCATTTTTTATTTTTATGTGCTTTTTGACCCATTTACTTAATATCAACTGATAGTTAAATGCTGTCTGCGCTACGCATGAAAGAAAGCTAAAAAATAGAATAAGTTGATTTTAGTAAATTAGGTGAAACAAGTTAGCTTGAACACAATGGAAGTTTTGAAATCTAATGCCATTGATGGCAGCCAAGGATTTAAAAAAAAGATTAGGACTTGATTGAAAAAATATTACCAACATTGTAATTTATTAATCTTGATTAATTCATTGATACCTGAAATTACAATCTACATCTTACATATAGACAAAGTATCGGAGGAATCTATTCATTCCTTTTCTGAACCGCATATCCTCACAATGGCCACAGAGAGGGCTAGAGCCTATCCCAGCTGACTTCGGGTTCTCAATTTTCAACTTTGTATTTATGGTTTTAATGAGGAGTAGAAATGTGTTACTTTGAAGGGAAAATTTTAAGAAAAATCATCGTACATGGAATTTCTGAGACACTGTATGAATCGAAAAGATTGTCAGCTGGATTTCTGAAAGGGTGTACCTGCACGTGGATGAATTAAAAAAAGAAGCCACGTGAGCAGTACTACTAAGAAGTGTGTCAGTTGCGGTCTAGTTTTGTTATACCATCCCCAATCACCAAGTCTCTGTATGCACTAATAGCATAAGATACACATGACGTAGGTAACAAGGCCTCATAGACGTCAAACAAAATTTTGTTAAGCGTTTTTTTCTGTTAATCTTTTCTCTATTTTAAGATATATTACCATATTGGTCGCATTATCTTGGGTTCCGGCTTTTCTTCTTTGTCACCTTGCAGTTTCGTGCATGTCAAGTCTAATTTGTGCACATACAAGCCATACCCTTGATTCAGTCATCATTTTTTGGAGTTACAAATATGTCTAATATGCGAGAAAATATGGTAAATATATATTTTAACCCTGATTTAAAATAGAGGATGGCCCGGTGGATGAGTGGTTAGCGCGTCGGCCTCACAATGGGGGTCCTGGGTTCAAATCCACGTAGGTTTTATGTGGAGTGTGCATTTTCTCCCTGGGCCTTCATGGGTTTTCTCCAGGTACTCTGGTTTCCTCCCACAATCCAAAGACACGCATAGTACGCTGATTAGACACTGTACATTGACTGTAGGTATGAGTGTGAGTGTGAATGGTTGTTTGACTAGTTGTGCCCTACGATTGGCTAGCCACCAATTCAGGGTGTCCCCCGCCTCTGGCCCGAAGTCAGTTGGGATCTGGTCCAGCACCACCCACGACCTTAGTGAGGACGAAAGGGTTGATAAAATGACATGAGAATCTAATGTAGGGACACTGAAATGTAGAGTTGGGTCATCTGCAAAAGTATGATAGAATAAGTATAATATAATAGTCATATAGATGTTAAATACAAACAGTCCAAGAATGGACCCAGGGGAAACCTCCCATTTGCACTGAGGTCCAGTCATATCAGAACAGATTATTTGCCTGTGTCACTGTTCTGCCAAATATCATTTAGGGCTGTGATCAGCAGTGTTTTGGTGCTGCGGTGTGGTCGAAATCCAGAGTGAAATGAGTTAAACAAAATTTATTTGCATCATAAAAGCCCAGTTGTACTCATTAACAACCCTTTGAACAATTTCCGCCAGCAATGGCAGATTTGATATTAGCCCATAGTTCCATTGTCGTGGCAAGCTGATTATTATTATTATTTAGTTTTTTTTCAAAGAAGTTTTATTTCCAGTTTCAAAGTGTTTGGAAACTCCCCTGCCTGGAGAGAAATCTTCTTATTCTTTTTATCTCCTGCAGTCGTCTTGGGAATATGCATTGGAAAACAGTTTTAAAAAACGGATATTTAATTGTAAATCCCAGTCAGAACTCTTGAGGATGTAATGTTATACTTAAAAGGATTGCAGATTTGATTGTACTCTTTTCATTTTTCACTAGTTTGGTATTTTTTCTTTGTTATGGATCATCGTTATAATAATTATTGGTCGATATTATTGATCCTGGCTTTTGCTGGCACAGAACAATGTTCATAATGATGTCACAGCACATTAGTCATTCATTCATTTTTCGTACCACGCATCCTCGCAAAGGTTGTGGGGGTTGTTGGAGCCTATCCTAGTGGACTTCGGGCTAAAGTCTTACAACATCTGGGCTGGTCGCCAGTCGGCCTTAGGGCACACAGAGAGACAGACAACCAGTCCCATGCCCAATCACACCACCGCCAAGCGGGAATCAATCCCACGCCTGCCTACACAGTCAGGGAACATTCTACAGCATCAGGTGGCTATATATATATATATATATATATATATATATATATATATATATATATATATATATATATATATATATATATATATATATATATATATATATATATATATATATATATATATATATATATATATATATATATATATATATATATATATATATATATATATATATATATATATATATATATATATATATATATATATATATATATATATATATATATATATATATATATATATATATATATATATATATATATATATATATATATATATATATATATATATATATATATACATTTTGATATACGAAAAGACAGTAGATGCGAGAGGCTGCTCATAAAAACATCATGGGCACTGTCTTTCTCCCCTCAACTCACTTGTGTAATGTCTCAGTGGTCGCAACTCCCTCCTGTAATGTCTCTGCGAGCACTGGGCTGAACATCTTTTCAGTGTTTCTTTTCCCGTGAGTCAGTGCCAATGGCGTATATACTACTTCTCTTTGGCAAGTGGTTGTGCGTTGTCCTATTGTGAGGATATTTGTGTGCATCATCTTGAGAATATTTTGAAGGGAATATAAAAGCAACATCTAGAATTGCATGTGAAAGTTAGGGTGGAGGTGGGGCAAATAGAGCCAACCCGGCCGGACAGGAGAAAAGCGATCAAAATTTTAGACAAAATTAGAATTAAGTTCAATGTAAGGTTAGATTAAACTTATTTGTGAGTGTGTCTGCATCATAATCCAAGTTCATTTAAATTTGTTTATGTTATGTTACGAGCGCCTGCCGTTTTCTCCCACATTCCAAAAAACAAGCATGGAAGGCTGATAGGACACCCTAAATTGCCCCCAGATATTTGTGTGAGTTGTCCGTCTCCTTCTGCCCTGTGATTGGCTGGCCACCGATTCAGCGTGTCCCCTGCTTCTGTTCCTGAGTCAGCTGGCATAGACTCCAGCACCCCCCACGTTATTCAATGATAATTTTATTATCCGCTGTCGTCAATTTTAACCAGGCAGTGGGCCACCGATGCTCCGCGGCCCGTAGTTTGTACACAACATATAACATATTTACATTTGAAACCATTAAAAAAATATTAAAAGACATTTACCGAACATGCCTTTGCATCACTGTTTTGCTAAATGAACCTTTAAAATGAAATGTTAACAAATAAATTTAGACCACAATGAATGAATAAATTCCCAATTCATTTATACCGATAGACTTTTAATTTGTTTGAAGTGGGAGGGTCGTTCATTTACCCCTCTCAGTCAAAACGGACGTCTAACACCAGGAGGGCGAAGCAGGACAACGTGAGGCCTTGTTGCCGCCTTGGACCGCGGAACATGCTGCCAAACTTAGCCTTCATTCATGGGGGGGTTGAAGAAAATGCTGGCTGTCTTCCTTCACAGGGAGTTCAATCCACTTTGGTGACTCCCATCCGTTTCTGTCAAACAGACAGCCCAATGTCGTAGCTGAGCGCTATAGACTTTTCTGCTACAGAGCCCTCAGCAACACAATGGATAAAATTCACAAATGTCTTGACCTTTAAAAGAATGCCTCCGAGGATGCTTTAAACAGAGCATATTTCCTCGTGTTGAGGATGTCTCTGTTTCTGCCTGTTTATTGTGGTGAAAATGACCTAAATCAAACACTGTGGGCAAATGCAAATGGAAAAAAAAGAACCAATGAAAACTAAATGACAACAAAAATAACTTTTGATAACCCTGAAATGATATTAGGTATATGATTCAGCGCTATTGAGAATGCAAGACGTGTAATCACGTGGTTTTCACTAACTAATCGGCGTCAAATCCATTTTGTAAGTTGAGGTGTACTTTACATGTAAATTATCTAATTCGTTCCACGGTCATCACACAACTTCCAACTGAACCCTTTGTAGTTGCTCAGTATCCCCCATTTTGTATGAATGATATGAGGTGTGTGTGTGTGCGTGTTTATGTGAAAATATGATCGCTTAAGGGGAATTGCAATCATTAATAAAGTGAGCATTTAGTCGAGGTGGACAGGAATCTAAGAGAGAATCTTGACACATAGATAGTGGTTGTTGTGAGACAGCCAATTGAATTCAATTCAATGCTTTTATTGTCATTATTTGAAATAGAATGATAGCGATGAAATGAGAGCCCAGTAGAGGGCAGTGATTTTCTAAAGTGAGAATCAATGCATCCGCGACAATATTTACAAAATAAAATAAAGGATAAGGAAATACATTTACTTTTTGGGGGATTTCGGAACTTGGATCTTTTTCGTAACTCAAGTCACTCATTTGCATATACAAAATTTGTAACCTGAAATTTTTGTTCCTAGAGGCATTCTTAAGTAGAGGTATGAATTTAGGAAGAATACGTTAGGACAGAAAAAATTATAGTATATAACAAAAATACTAAACATGGGCATTTAATTGAACAAATACTGTGCAGCCAAAAATGATTTTTTTTTAAATAATTAAATGTAAAAACCTTTTTTGCATGAATTACTAATTAATGAAAAAATTAGAAACAGAAATTAATTGTTCTATATTGTATCTCATTGAATTAAAAACAAAATATAGCATTGCATTGTATTATATTTTCAATTAAATTTGAGGAGTCAGGATTCTTGAAAATATGAGACTTGAGACCCACAGTGTTAGAGCACTTCAGGTACATTAATGCTAGAAAAGCAAAGAAAATTGTTGAACAGAGAACCATAATCAATGTTTCCAAACAGTTTTTGAGCTGAGGTACACCTTTTGCATTGCGAAAAAATCTCCAGTCACTGTTTTAAAACAGTTTTGTGGTCCCACAAACTTTATGCGCATGAATCCAAACAACTTTCGGTTCAGGTTACATTAAAAATGACCAATAAAACTACGTCAATCTTGTATAATTTCAATTTTAATCTTGTAATTTTACTCTATGGACTTTGCAGTTGTCATATTTCTGTTTTAGACACATAATATTACAAATTTTCTTTCAGAATTTTACAATCTATGAATTCTTGCGAGGTAATTTCCCATTGTACACCTAATCCTCACTCACGGCACACCAGTGTGCTCGCGGCACACTGGTTGGGAAACTGCACTAGTTTTACTGAACTTTGAAGAGGAAAACCGTCATTAGCATCAAGTTGACTAGGTCTCCCATTCAAATGTTTGGGTAAAAAGAGAATACACTGATCCTGCAAGTACTACACTATTGTAAAAATCATGTCAAACTCTAATTGGGACACGTACAGTTATCATCATCCCTTGTTGTGCCTTTGCAGTGACACAAAGACTTGATTAAACTCTCACAATAAGGACAATCAAAACTGCAGCGCTATACGAGGACCCTTTTTGAAAATGAGCAACAATAACAAAAATGGTCTAATTACCCGACACAAGGGAAAAGATGCTTCGCTAGGCCATTCACACAACTGTGGTGACGCCATGCTGACTTTATAGCGCCATTTCAATGCCAATTGGGCCTTGTGCGGCCTGGTTATGAACATATTAAATCAGCCTCAAAATTGAAGCCAACATATGGACTCCAACTGGGTCACGCCATCCTGGATAGCTAATGACTTGACAGCGTTGCCTTTTAAAAATAAATAAACCAAAAAGCTGCTATTAAGATAATTAGGCCTGTAAAAAAGGCTCTTCTGGGTACATTAACAGGGAATAAAACATGGCTGGACCTTGACACAGCAGTTTTTAGTTTTTTTTTAGGCTAATGGGAATGCAAAGCTATTTAGTTTTTAATGACCTCATTTTACTTTCAGGGAATGAAAATAAATTCAATACTTAATAACATTTTCATTAATTTTCTTGTACATATATTGATATATAAATATAATAACATGTAATTGTAAAAAAAAAATTGGTGGATGTATCACAAAGCATAGTAGTAGCAAAATTAATATATAATATATTATAATAAATGTTTCAATGGAAAAAAAGAACTTCAAGTTGCCGAAAATGTTTAGGTTCCCAAAGCTTTTTATATGCAAATGAGTGCCTCGAGATACGAAAAAGATCCAAGTTACGAAATCCCCAAAAAGTAAATTATTTACGTTATTTTATTTAGAAAATATTGTCGCGGATGCATTGTTTCTTACTTTAGAACCTCGCTTCACTCTACTGGGCTCTCATTGGTTGTTTCACAACAGTCACTATCCATGTTATAAGATTCTCTGTTACATACCTGACAACCTCTGCTAAATGTTCTTATTAATTGAAATTCCTGTCATTTAGCGATTAAAACCGTACAAATGCAACAGGCTATATATTTACACATGCACACACAGGGCACACGCTCATTCATTTATTCATTAATTTGCTGAACCTCTTTATCCTCACTATAAAAGTAAAGGTGTAGTAATAAAAGTCTAAAAGTGTAGTAATATAAGTCTAAAAGTGTAGTTAAAAAAAACACATGTTCACCACCCCTGCTCTAGTAGATGTATGCCACTGGCTCTTTCGCTTAACTTCGGTGCATTCAGTTTGGGATTGATTCCCGCTTGGTGACAGTGGGATTTTAAGTGTGAATGGTGATCTGTCTATGTTTGCCCGCAACTAGCTTGATCCCAGTCTAAGGTGTCATCAGTCTTTTGCCCAAAGTCAGATGTAATAGACTCCAGGAGCTCGCGACCCTGACAAGGATAAGTAATGTTGAAAATGCATGAATAAATAGTAGATGTACCCCAAAAATTATGGTTTTGGCAAAATCTACTGAACATGACTCTACATTACTGTATTTTCTGGAGTATAAGTCGCACCTGAGTATAAGTTTTACTACCCAAAAAAGGAAAAAAACACAACATCCAACACAAAAAACATACATGTTATCTTGAAAGGCAATTTAAAAATAAATTACAATAGAAAACAACAGGCTGAACAATTGTTCGGTATACTAACGTTATATGACTGAAATGCCTGGTAACAACGTAACATATTAAGAGTTATTCAGATAACTATAGCATAAAGAATATGCTAACAAGTTCACCAAACTATCAGTTTCACTCCAAATCACTAAATCCAATGAAATCTCCATCCTCGATATCCACCAACTCGGGAGGAAGACAATTTCACACATAAGTGGTATCCCTGGCCAAACTACGAAACAAACTGAGATTTATAATCGCAAAAATACGGTAATTCATTTGTCCCTCCCGATCAAAAAAGGCTTGAACGTCTGATGCCGTCAATGAAAGGCAATTAATTCAATGCCTGCATATAAAGAGTAACTCCTTCACTATTATTGAGAAGACGTAGTAGATTTCCACTGGGCTTTTGCCCGTCGCCCACCTTGCTTCCATTTTTAGCTTGTGGCACCACCAACCAGTCTTGTCGCCGCATCGCCCGGTAGTTTACCACAAGGGGCAGAAGGCCCCCCACACCCCCTCTTCGTGGCCCCAGTCTTAAAGCTAAGCTAGTGACGGTAAGTCCTCTGCCTTTGAAGTGGCCTGTTTACTCTTCTGGGTGCTGGCAGTGAAAGGGCGGAGGGGAATGCGCACAAGAATGCCAGTGTCACAACCAGAGCGGCGTAGTGCAGGAATGTTGCCCACAATCCTTGGTTTGTAGGAGACTGCCAGGCCTACGGACGTTTCTTCTGTGTTTATTTTAGCTCAATCAGGACCACTGTCTGACTGGCCGAGCATCCCGCAATAGAAGAAAAATATCTTCTGGCTATTGGTATTTTTTATTGACTCTTTAGGGTTATGAACAAATTTGACTTTGATTATTGATAAACTAAAATTAAAGTAACATTTTTTTTTGTAGTCCTTGGTGAAAGACTGCATATTTCGTTTTTTGTCTTCCTTTTTGTATTGAATGAAGACAGAAAATAAATTCTTTTATTTTCCGCACCACTCTCACTCACCACTCTCTCAAGATCATGAGGGGTGCTGGATGCTATCTTAGCTATCTTCGGATAACAGGAGGCGGACATACTAAATGGGTGGCCAGCCAATAGCAGGGCAGCAGGAGACAGACAACCATTCACCATAACAGGACACAAACTATAGTGTTCAACCTTCCTATGTTGCATGTTTTGGGGATGTGGGAGGAAACTGTGGTACCCGGAGAAAACCCACACAACCCTGGAGAAAACATGCAAATTCCACAAATTGAGGACAGACATCAAATTAAACCCTCGACCCCAGAACTTTGAGGCCAAAACGCTAACCACCGTGCCTTCTTATTGAAAGAAAATGTAATTAGAATGAATGTTTATTTTCTGCCACCCTAAACTTTGAAGGGGATTAAATGTTTACTGTTGACAAACTCAGTGTTGTATCTTGGCGAAAGGAAGTATAATTCTTAATTTTTACACCCCTCGGCTGCTTTTAACTTAATACTAAACGTCTAATCCATTTGAAATGGTAGGGGCTGGCATTTCAAATGAAATGGACATCTATGAGCGAAATTTACCGGTAGGAGGTTGCATCCTGGCGTGGGGAAGAAGTAGTAATTGTATTTTTTTTCTCACTCATTGGCTACCAATGATTTGTATTCTTACCAATTTCAGTCCACACCAAAAGACTAATTAGAGTCCACATGATTGGACACCTATCACGTCTATGGTATTTAAAGCAAATGTTATCATAAGTGAATCGTATTGTATTCCAGTTTAAATGGTTGTTACAGAAGGGGAATTTAGGTGTTACATTGTAAATGTTGTCACATTGTAATCGTAACATCTCATTTAGCATTTTATTTCAGGTGTTCCCGTATTGTATTTAAATTGGACTAAATCATGTCACATTAAGGTTAATTATTTCTTATCATTATTCAAGCGTACATAAATTAAGTGATTTGCATGGCATTTAAAGGGAAGTAATTGGAATCATAAATTGAGTGGCATGTATTACATTCTAATCAGAAACCATGGTTTTGCATTTTAATGGGGCAAAAATACGCAGTAGTGTATCCTATCATATAAAAAAAGGAATGCCTCAAGCTTTGACGGAGTGTAAAGCTAAGCAAACGACCAAGAATGCTCGAATACTTCCATCACACGGATGAGCGCAATGGCTTACGCTATACGCTACCAGCCAGACCCAATACTGTCAGCTCCAATAAAAGACTTGATTTTCATATCACTCGTTGCCAGAGATGCATACTCAGAAGCCAAATCAGATTGTTCCATGTTATGTAACCACCAGGGATCCTCTGCATGTTGTGCCCATAACTAGGCTGGAGATGCCTCGCTCACATCTGAAAAGCACACCTCATGTTTGCTTGTGTTTTTGTATCAAATGTTATCGTTATCTTTCACTCGATGTTTGAAACCAGTACAAATCAAGCCGCACACTGTTTGAAGTGCTTGATTTAGTACAGGGGTAGGAAATCTATGGCTCGGGAGCCATATGTGGCTCTTTTGATGGGTGTATATGGATCCCCGTGAACCTGTGTGGTAAAATATGGGAATCGCTGGTGAGAGACACAAGTCTCGGACGCACCAATGGGAGCGTCATGCCGGCACTGTGGCGCCGAAACTATCTCTAACACCTTTTTAAATCATAATTTTTCTTCATTAGACTCTTCTGCATGCATCCTCTCATTGATACTCATTGATTGGCAACAGTGAAATAATGTTCTCAAAATAATTCAGACTTTTTTTTACTTTCAAAGTGGTGAAATGAATAATAAATGCTCACATTTTCATGTATTTTGACTTTTAAATTCTGAGTATGGCTCTCAAGAAATAATGTTTGAAAATATGAATTGTTTATGGCTCTCTTCGTCAAAAAAGGTTTCCCGATCCCAGCTGACTTCAGGCCAGAGGACACCCTTAATCGATGGCCAGTCGATTGCAGGGCACGAGTAGACAAACAACCATGTACACTTACACCCATACCTAGGGGCAATTTAGAGTGTTCAATCAGCATACCATGGCTGATTTAGAATGTGGGAGGAAACCAGAGTACCTTGAGGAAACCCGCGCAGGCGCAGGAGAAAATGTAAACTCCACAGAGGTGGAGATGACCTGAATTTGAACCCAGGACCTCAAAGCTGTGGGGCCAACACGTTAACCACTTACTCCACCAGGCCACTCTCCTCAAAGTTTTGTAAAAAATATTGAAAGACCAATTCACTAATTACATTTTTCATTCATGGTGAACAAATCTCAGATATAAAGGACCAACTGTAAAAGTGCCCAACTCCGCTGAATGGGAACCACAAAAAGTTTTATAAACATATTGTGCAATTTTGATCATCCCTTTGTTTGTTCTTCATTTACACAAAAATATAAACCTGTAGCCTTTGATCCCAAAATTGTAATCACCTCTTCCATTTTATATTATACTTAAATATCCTTCTGTTATAATAATATTATTCCTTTTCTTTCTTTGTTATCTTCAATGCAAACATACTAATTCAAATTTTGCTCTCTGACATTTCAACTCATAACACAAACATTGTATGATTTGATCATCCCTTTATTTGTTCTTGAAGTTCACAAAAATACAAACCTGTAGCCTTTGATCCCAAATTTTTAATCACCTCTTCCACTTGATATTATACTTAAATAGCCTTCTGTTATAATAATATTCTTCTTTTTCTTTCTTTGTTATTTTCAATGCAAACATACCAATTCAAATTTTGCTCTTTGACATTTCACCTCATAACACAAACATTGTATGATTTTATCATCCCTTTATTCATTCTTGAATTACACAAAGAGACATAATTATAATTCATCCTGTAGCTTTTGATCCCAAAATTTGACTCACCTTTTGCATTTGATTAAATTAAATACTCTTTTGTTATAATAATGATAATCTTTTTCATTCTTTGTTATCTATAACTTATTTAACACAAACATACAAATTCCAATTTTGCTCTCTGCCATTTCACTTCATAACACAAACATTGAATGTCTTCTGTTTCATTTTAAAAACATCCTCCGAGTTTAGTATCCATCTGAAAATATCTTCATTCGCCCCTCCAGGCACCGTCAATGGCAATGAAAAATGACCATTCACAGCAGGCCTCCTCGTTTAAATAATGACTATAGTGCGGGCAAGGACGGGCTCGATTTTTGCTGGTGCAGCATGATTGTTGTGTGTGCGAATGGTCTCTTCGTGGACTCTAGAGCTGACTGGCGACCAGTCTACGATGTAATCTGCTTTTCACCCAAAGTCAGCTGGGATAGGCTCCAGCAACTGCCACAAGCTTGTGTGGTTCGGAAGATACAGTTGTGGTCAAAAGTTTACATGTCATGGCTCTCTTGAGTTTTCACTTATTTCTACAACTCTGATTTTCTCTGATAAAGTAATTGTGATCAAGTGACTTTCCTGACATGTTCAAGTCAAGGATTCGCTTTTTCAGATGCATACTGAGCTCCTTTGACTTCCCCATTGTAGCATTTTGGGGCGTTTGTATCCAATGAGCCCTATTTAAATGGCCTCAGAGAGGTCACCAGCTGTAGTCACTCATAATCACTCACAAGTTAAGAGGCCATGCTATGAAACTCTTTTCACTGACACAACTAAGTCACCAAAACTGCTAATTCGTGTTGCTGTATATTAATTTTTGACCAAGCAGATTTTATCACTTTTTCTGTTAACCCATAATAAAGTCAACTTTCTAAGTCACCAAAATTTCTAATTCGTGTTGCTGCGTGACCCATCATAAAATCATAAAATAACCAAACTTCATGATTGTTTTTGGTGACAAAGTAGTATCTGTTCCAATCACTCTATCAGAGAAAAAAATAGAAATAACTGGAAACTCAAGTGAGCAATTACATTATGTTCTTCACAAGTGTATGTAATTTTTTGACCACAACTGTAAATCAACGGATGCATTTGTATTAATTGTACAGTTGTATCTCTACTTACGAAGGTCTCCACATATGAAATATTCAGGTAACGAAAGGTCTTAATGGGAAAATGTTGTCGGTTGTTTAAAAATTCAAACATCTTGTAGCATCATATATTTTATCTTGAAATGTCATTATAGATGTGCTTTTTCATTAGCTATCTCCCAACACTCCACTGGCCCACCATTGGCTAGGAGGGAACTGCATCTCCATGATCTTGGACCTTAGGGTGTTATTGAGCCCTGGGTAGACGCAAGAGGGTGTTTAAGTAGGGTTTCTCCGGTTTCCTCCCACATTCCAAAAGCATGTATAGTAAACTGGTTTCACACTCTAAATTGCCCCAAGGTATGAGGGTGAGCGTGAATGGTCATCTTTGTCCTTGTGCCCTGCGTCTTGCTGGCCATCAATTCAGGGTATCCTCTTGCAGAACCCATTGCGACCCTTGCAAAGATAAGCAATAAAAAATAAAGGAATGACTGAATTGTTTTATATTTAAATCCCCCCAAAACAATGATTAATAATAGAGTACCAAAACAATTTTAATTAGTACCAAGTGTCTGCATAGTTTATGTGAACAGATCATTTTCATTTTTTTAAACAAATTTAGGCGAGGGGGTATTTACATGCTTTGATATGCTATTGTGGCGATGCAGTGCAATGTGCCCCACCTATAATGTTCGTATTTCTTTTCTTGACTTGCTTATGTAAAAAATTAAAACGATTCGGGTTCTGTATCAATTTGGCCCCTCATAACTGAGGGAGGAGCAGCCCGGCGGCTGAGTGGTTAGAACGTCGCCCTCACAGTGAGGGTCCTGGTTGTGGAGTTTGCATGTTTTCCCCGGGCCTTCGTGGGTTTTCTCTGGGTACTCCGGTTTCCTCACATTTCAAAGTCATGCCTGGTAGGCTGATTAGACACTATAAGTTGTCCCTTGGTATGAGTGTGAGCATGAATAGTTGTTTGTCTCCTTGTGCCCTGCAGTTGGCTGGCCACCAATTCAGGGTGCTGCCCCCCGCCTCTGGCCAACAGTCAGCTGGGATAGGGGTCCAGCACCCCCCACAACCATTACTGGGGGATTTTTACAAAAAATATTTTTTTAAAAATGCAATCACAGAAACATTTAAAATGTCAAAATCTATATTTCCCCTCATTTTCTATCCGATTCACATAATTTAAATAAAAAGAATCTGCAAATCAAAGCGCAGAAAAAAATATTTTCCTAAAAATGTATAGCTCTACTAAAGTTTTAATAACATTCCCTTTTTCCATTAGCCCTGTTCATTCAAGAAATGCCCCGAAATCAATACAACAACATAAAGGAAAATATAAAACCCAAAATCATTCAAACCTTTGTTTAATAAAATTTAAAAAATCCACAATGCAAAAAAAGCACTTTGAAAACGGTGAAAATGCAAGCAAACAAGTAAACCACCAAACTACATAAACTGCAATAACAAATATAAACAACTGCTACAAGACAAAAAAGACAGAATCCCCCCCACCAAAACTTGAAAGAAAATCTATCAATGGCAGTCAATCCAGGAAGTGACCCAAAATTCCCCTAAAATTATAAGCAAGTTATCCAATATCTATGGGTTGTGTCCCAGGAAGCGAGAGCAAACTTAAATTATCCTGAAATTGCATTTTCTAGTTTCCTATCCAAATATACACGACAGAAAAAAAGTTAAAAACCTGTTGATTTGTCTCCAAGAATTTGATTGTTTGTTTCTAAGTCCATTGACTTGCAATTGCTCATTCTTGTGGTTGAATAGGTTTAGAGGCGTCAAGCATCGACTACCTAGGCTGAACATGTGATGAATGTGAAATCAGCCTAAGGCAAGCGCAGCATGAAGTGAAATAATGAAGCCCTAAAATGAGGGAAGAGAAAGTGCAGTTGGCCATGTTGTTAGAATGCTAAGTCCACAAATAATTGGTTGTCGCCGAGTAGAAGAAGTTGGACTCATTAGAAACCTTGATGACAGCGCACAGACACATCTAAACGATGACATTCTAGATAGTCCATTGGGGAATCCGCCAGGAGAGAAAAGATTATTTCAACTGAGTGTCGGGATCGAGTATGGGAAGTGAAGTGAAGATTTTCGTTCAAACCTGGGAGTTTTTATGATAAACATAACATACAGCCAGCAAATTTCCGGACTGAAATAAGAAAATGAATATCATAAAAAAAACTTCTATCGGGAGGAGACTCTTCCGCCACCATCATTGTGCATCATAAAGTGGTTTAAGGTCACGTTAACTAAACAATACAATTTTGAGAGAGTTCATCTTTTCTACTCAAACTCACAATAGTCGCTGAGGTTGTCAAACAGTATTCAAAATTAAAATGATCAAGAATCTAGATACATAACTATTGAAATTGTACTATAAAAATAATGTATGTGACGGTTTTCCTCTGCATAGTTGAAACCGATGACATAATGGAAGGTAAAGATCTGCCAGGGGATGCATGAAAACGGTAGTCAAGACTTTTTATTTTTTAGATTAGATAACTTTATTCATCCTGTATTCGGGAAATTTCATTGTCACGGTAGCAAGAGGGTGAGAATGCAGACACGGGAAAATACATTCTAGACGTAAATAGATAGGTAACAAATAATTTAATTAATAAATACATAAATAAATATATAAATTAATGAATGTATGAATAAATAAATAATGCTGTCTTTATCGTGCGACAAGTTTGAATTCAAATTGTAAAGTTGGTCAGATGAGAAAATAAGTCCCAAAAAGCATGATTCCGGCAAATACCCAAAAAGGTTCAAACCGAAGACAAAATTACCATAACAGCGTGGATGAAAGAGAAAGATATAAGAGCGCTCTGCACAGAAGCCTCTTGGGTTTAACATTGGAATTCGGGCATCTACTGCATGGTAAATATCTTAAATTTATGTGTCCCGACTCCACCGGCAAGCAGACTAAACACTAATAACGCCAACAACACCGGTTAAAGCCTTGTTGTTTATGTACCGATTTTGTAGTTAACCACTCTTCATTGGCATCTGTTCCTTTGTCACTTGGTCAAAGAAGTCTCCAGTAAAATGTTTTGATCAACGACAAGATAATTGGCCATTTACTGGCTGTTCCACTTCTTTCTGTGTGCTCAATCCACTCATCTCACAGTTTGGTCGGATGGAGAAAAATAGTGTTATATTTTGTTGTGTTAGTCTTTTTGAAATTTTCTTCGCAATTTGTAATCATTGTCCTTTTTTGATAAGATGATAGGATTTCTTGGGCAAAACAACTAAAACGCTGGGCGCCGCAGCAATGAAACTGATCAAATGCTTACCTTTAGCTACATCACTTCCAGTAACAGACTCTGGCCTGCTGGCCAACAGCAAAATGGGATTAAAACTGTGTTATGGGCTTTGTTGGTCGATTTTACCAAGAATTAGGCAACTAGTTGTGGTTCACTTAAGTCTATGCTTCAAGCTATCAAGTTAAGTGAGAGAAAGAAGCATGAGCTGCAGACGTGACCGGGAAGCGGGTATTTGCTTGAATACTAAGGCCAAACTGCATACAAAGCAGTTCTTGGTCAGTTTGCCAATTTATTCTTAAACATGTTTCATTCCGTTAGTAAAAGAGGAAGTAAGAACGTGACAACAATTTTGGACTGAAAGCAATGTTTTGCACTTCCACAGTGCGTCAAACGGTTTCCCAATGTGACTTGGTCGGTGATGAGTGTGATGGGAAACAGCATCATCTAATCAACAGCCGTATATTTTCTTGAAGGTTCCGCCAATGAAAAAGGTCTCAATTGGATCTTTCTCACATTGAGCTGTGTAATATATTCATAGTGGATACATGGAAAAACAAGTCTGGTATTGCAAATTAACACTTAGCAGGGTTTTTCAGCAACACGCAAACACATATTTTGGGCAATAAATGTACTGTATTTATCCGTGTTTAACGTGCAAGATTTTGTATAAAAAACTGAAGCAAAGTTGGGGCCGCGTTATACATGAATCCCTGTCAAACTTTGCCCTCCGCTGGTGAAATAGTCCCCTTCGGCAGCCATTAAATTGGGAGACCCAAAACGTGTCTTTGTCCGCCCAATGGGGGCCTTTCCATTCTATAGGCCGGTGCCCACACTTAGAAAAATAGGATCAATTTTTTGGTGAATCGGATGATGATGAATGGGACTTTGAAAAATGTTAAATATTATGCTGATGAATTAGACATTAAGGATTTAAAATTTTAAATTCTATTTGATAATTGTGTTCATACCGGGAGTTTGTTTAAACAGGCTTCTGTACCATATGTTGTGAATACATTATTTGTCATGGCGACACGTGTTCAGCATTTGCCAGTTACCAATACCAGTGCAATCCTTGGTGTAAGCTGAGAAAAAGTGAGAAAAAAAATCTATACCATTTTTAGTCACACATTTTGGCTTCACACATGTGCATGTTATACTCGAATAAATACGGTAGTATACGCACTGATGTGTATCATTCCAAACTTTTACTAACAAATATCCTTCTGTCTCTACAAATGTAAACAGAACTGCACAATGTTCCCGGGACCCTGGATCTAGTTTTAAAGGAAGTCAACAAGACCGTCCATCAGCGTGAACGCCGCGATGCCGGCGAGAACGACTATAACATTGAAGTCCTGTTAGGGGTGGACGACTCTGTGGTTCGATTCCACGGAAAGGAGCATGTCCAGAATTACCTCCTCACACTCATGAATATTGTAAGTGGATCTTAAACATTCTTTCCTTCGCACATGCACCCTTACAAATGAATTAGATGTCTATTATTGCTAATGGCAGGCAATTAGTTAATTTTGGTCACTTCCTTTCAAATTTTTGAATACTTATGGGTCATGTCCTGTACATTTTAGGGCATCCCAAGGTCACTTCTTGTTGATTAGTCACTGTTGGGGCATTCTCTGTTGATTTTGCGGTACTCATAGGACACTTTGTGTTCATTGTCAGGCACCATCAATTATTTGTCACTTCTAGTATATCTAAGATTTCTGTTGATTCCTTCAATTTTTGGTTATCCTCACACGATCGTTGAGTGTTCAACCAGCCTTCCATGTATGTTTTTGGGATGTGGGAGGAAACCGGAGTAGCTAGAGAAAATCCACGCAAGCTCAGGAAACTGCAAACTCCATACATGAAGGTCTGAACCTGGTATCAAAGAGGTGATGATAGAATTGTGAGGCAGACGCATAAAGCACTCATCCAATGGGCCGCAGAGGACTATTTTTTTTATTTATATCAAATAATTCAGGAATATTTCACTGTCAATTTTAGGGCAATCAAAGGGAGTAAATAAATAATATGAATTTTGGACGACTCCCTGTTGGTTTTGGGTCACTTGTTTGTTTATCCTGATTGTGTGATGTTTTTTAATTTGTAAATTGTATGGATCAAACAAAATATGTAAGAGAGAGGTGTTCAAATGTTTTTTTCGAGGGTCACTTTCTTAAAAATGGAATGATGCAAGAGACAACTTGAATACAATCTTCTATTGAACGGAGCACATGAATTGGGTGAAAAATAAGATTTGTCTTTTAAATTGTATTTATTCTTTAGTATTAACTCATTGGCTGCCAATAACAGCGTTAGAAGACCAATCAACTTTGACTGGAAGGGGTGGCAGCAAACAAACAATCAGTGCCAGCCACAAGGCCAAATCCAATTAGATGCCTACCACCATCAATTGCAGTAAAATAGGATCCCACAATCCCACCCTTGTCAGTTTAAATGGATTTGATGTCTATAACTGACAATGGTGGTGATTGAGTTAGTGTTTTCAAGCAACAAAATGTAGAGGTATTAGGATATTGAAATGTATTTATATTGTACATGACGGAAACGAATGCAGAACAAGGATATATCATTATCACAATATTATTTTAACTTTGAATTTGATTAGCATTTTTATTTGAAATTGGCGAGTAATTGATTTAATTCCAGTACATATCGTGATATGTTGCATAGTTCTGTTTTTGATGAAAGTAAAAAATAGGTTGGTGAACTGCCACTAACCTCCCCTGGTTAGAAGCAACCACCTATTGTGGCAGACATACTAGTAATCATGTTTGGACATGAAACGGCGCTGTTTCTCTACTCAAGGCTGAGATAAAAATTGTACTGCCGAAACAAAAAACAAGTGGTCTACCTCACATGAATAAGTTATTTTTATTTTTAGGCTCTCTGGTGGTCAATATACCTGGAGTTCTCTCTCTATTATTTAGAAATGTTCATTGAGAGTTGCACATTTTAAGATTTTCTTTTCATATTTAGAATCCTGCTTTTAAGCAGATTTGCATAAAATAGTGCAAAAATTGTGATACAAAAGGCAATAAGTTGTTCAAACAAAACATAAAACACAAAAGTATTTAGTGTAGAATGATGTTTTAGGAATACATTTTAATGTCAAGAAGTGTCTTATCAGGATTAATCGAAACTAATTGTGACCTGAGAATCTTGATACGAATCCTATCGCCAGATATGAGGCAATACACACCTTAATAAATATCATGTGAGGAGCTATTTTCTCCAAAGCATCCCTGCAAATATTGTCCAAATGACTAAACTGTCACTTATTAAAGAATGATGCACCAGACATGGTTCACCAGGGTTTGGCTGTCAACATGTTTATGTGCGCTGAGGATTACACCCGAATACGTCCACACAGCAGGGCAGCGTTTTGTGTGCGAATGCATGCTGTGAAAACATGCATCTTACCTGGAAGTGATCAGCGGGAAGTTGCCTCAGCAAGCTGTTGCGGTCCTGCCTGCTCGCGGAGATTAGCTGGTGAAACAGCCCCGATAGGATGCCTTTCTCCTCGCTTTTTAAGTGCCAGACGCTCCGAGACTTCTGGACATAGATTCAACCATTTATAAAGCATTGATTTAGACTGGAATCGTCTAGTTCTAGCAATGATGCTGAATGGTGGGAAGTCACAGCTAGTCCTCGCAGTTTAAATGAATTTGATATTTATTGTTTTTATTTACTGTCAATAGCAGGCAATGATATGATTCAAGCAATTTTTATGAACCAATGATTCACTTCCTATTTATTGAGTAAAAACAAGTTTAAGTTGGACCCAATTGCAGTGGAGCAGGTGAACACAGTGAATGAGGGTGGTGTACCATAAACTTTTATTACAAAACAGAATAACACAAGAAATAAAACTTAAATGACAAAAACAGGTGAAAGTGAGAAAGTAACAACTATGACAAAGAAACCAAACCTGTAATGGAAAACGGGCACGAGGAGCATGACGTAAACATCGAAAAGGTAACACAGAACACGTTCACGCCTGAACAGTGCAAACAATCTGACAAGAACTGATAGATACACATGGTTTCAATAGACAGACTTGGGTTGACGAGACAATTATAAACACCTAGGTGACACGAGAGGCAGCAAGTAGAAATGAAACCAGAGGTGGGGAAATGACAGGCGAACTCAATAGGCAATCACAAGTAGAGGTCACACAAGGAAAAAACAAGACTACAAATCCAACCTAAACACCCAAAAGCTAACAGCTAACACCAAGTTACTTTCTTTTCATTTTGGCACATTCTGGGGTCACTTCTCATACATTTAGGATAATTTCCTGTTGAGGCGAGGGTATTTCTTTTTTTTTTTTTTTTAGGCATTTAAAGGTTACTTTTTGTGTTGCTGTTCCTTAAAATGAATGGAACGTCTGTTCCCATTGATTGTAGGCAATGAGTTAACTTTGGGTCACTTCAGTCTTGCTTTCCGTGTAATTACAGGTCACCTTCTTTTGGTGCATGGTCACTTCTTGTACATTTTGGGGAATTTCAGGATCACTTTCTGTACACTTTTGTGCATTTACAGGGCCCTTCATTTTCATTTTATCTTTTGCCCTACACATTCTGAATATTTTCCTGATGGGTTTAGTGTATTCCCAGAGCACTGTTCATTACTCACTTCCTGTTGATTTTGGAGCATTTCTGGGTCACTTCCTATTGATTGAGGAGGAGATACAGGTCAGTTTCTGGTGTCGGTGCATGTAGATCTTCTGCCAATGTTCATTGATTCATCTTCTGTACCACGCATCCTCCTATGTGTTGCTGGAGCCCATCCCAGCTGACGTCGGGTGAAAGGCAAACAATACCCCCCTAGACTCTTCGCCAGTTAGCCGTAGGGTGGACAGAGAGATTAAGGACAATTCACACTCACAAACATACTGCCACCAATGAGAATCGAGCCACGCGGGTGAACTACTACATCATCAGGCGGCGCTCTGCCAATATACATTTGGTTGCATATTGCCGTCAATAATATGCAATGAATGAATTTTGGGTCACTTAATTGTTTTGTAATTACAGGTCACTTTCTTTTCATTCCTGTATGTTTGGTGCCAGGGGACTTCAAATTTTATTTTGTCTCATGTTCTACACATTTTGAATAATTTGCATTTAGGTTTAGGGCACTTCCTGTTCATTAGTTACTTCATGTTGATTTGGGGGCATTTCTGGGTCACTCTGTTGATTGTGAAGGACTAAAATGTAACTTTGTCATTGTAGATATTCTGCTAATATGAATTGGACCCATATTGCCATCAATGAGAGGCAATGAGTTTATTTTGGGTCACTTCCCTATTAATTTTAGCATAAATAGGCAGTGAATTATTGGAGGTGGATGGATCATTTTGAGTTTCAGAGAAGCCAGTGATTGCTTTTTACACGTCACCCTTCAAAAAAACTCTTTGCTGTAGCTGGAAGAGCAACCAAAGAAGCTGTCAATGTGTTTTTCCTTTCACAAGGTATTCTCGTGTAGATGACAGAATGCTCTTGGAATATGGACGTTTGCTCCCAAGACTACTGATGATAGTAGAAGTGGCAACCCCTCCCAAATGTCCTATTTTCTTCAAAGCCTTGAGATGATAGTAAGCACACACACCATTATCTGATAAGCTTTGTGGGTGAACAATGGGTCACATGAGAGGGAATTGGCTCTTGAGTGCATGTGGCACTTAGTGTCCTGGTTTCAAACACTTGACAAATTTGTATCATTGCACATCAGAGAGAAAGTTAAGTGCCTGATCATGTTCCCAGTGCAACTTTTGCTCGATAACGATAAATTTCTAATGAGAGGATAGCCATGTATAGTGGTGCCTCCCCTTATGAAATATTTCGTTAGCAAAAGCCTCAATTGGGAAAATGTTGCTTCAAGATACAAAAGACAAGCCACAGAAGTAAAGGTTCACTCGCCTGACTTTTGTGTGGGCCGATGTGGGCTCGATTCCTGCTGGTGGTGGTATGATTGTTAATGTGGATGGAAAAAAATATTCATTAATTTTTGGAATATTTTGGAGTTGGAATTCAATCAATTGTGTGCGGCCTGCCAAAGAAGCGGATGGGGGAAAACAGACGCTTTGTTGCTGGACGCTTCGTCCCCGGATGGTTCGTCCCCGGACGGTTTGTCCCCGGACGGTTCGTCGAACGGAGGATTTGTCGAAAGGATGCTTCTTCGCCGGACAGTTTGTCGATGAACAATTCGTCGCCGGACACTTTGTCGCTGGACACTTTGTCGCTGGACACTTCGTTGCCAGACAGTTCGCCTAACCTTAACCACTAACCTTAACCACTATTAAAGAAGACAAAGGAAATTCACATATTCTTTATTAAAGAAAATATAACTGCAAAAACTCGCTCGACAACACCAACACATTAACACTTGGGCGTGTGCAAGTGCTAAATGTGCTCGTCTCTAAACGCACTACGCACGAAACTGTTCCTACGTTGAGCGCTCCACGTTTGGAAAGACCCGAAAAAGAATCAACATGACATAACAACTCAGATGTCACATTGATTCTTCATAACAAATAGGGAGACATCTTGCAAAAGACAAGTTCTTATGGGCACTGAGTGACTCCACTAAATCACTATTAATTGTTTGGTTTTAATCTTGAATTGATGTGGCTACGATTCTGACTGGATGCTGATATTTGTTATGAAATATGCCAAAAATACTGCATCTCTGACTTTGATATTGTCCTTTCAAAGAACAAATTCTACTGACTATTAATAGAAGCGAATGGGCCTGTTCTTAAAATGGCCGACAAGCGACGACGTATAGCTCCGTTGCCCCACAACGCGCATCGGAAAATACCAAGCAAAAAAAAAGGAAGACGACGAAGAATATGTGAATTTTCTATGTCTTCTTTTTAAGTTTTTAATTAAATAATTTTATTTATTGCATTTTATTTTAAAAACAATCGTTTTGTCCGTCAACGATATGTTCGGCGACGATATGTCTGTTCGGCAAACTTTCCGGCTACGAAGCGTCTGTTCGACAAACCGTCAGGGGACGAAGCGTCCGGCGACGAAGTTTCTGTCGAGGAAATGTCCGGTCACGGGGGAAAAGCATTGTATGTGTGTCTTAGTTACTTTGCGAACCATTTGCACATTTAAGCGTCAGTAAAGCAATGTTTCTGTGCCAGTTACAGCCATAGACTGATAACTTTTGCACATTTACTCATGAACCTACTAAAACCTCCATCCCAATCATCTTTTGCTCTTGTCTTTTCTTAGCCTCCTCATTATCCTCCCTCCGCCGTAGGTAATCATTTCATTGTTGAGTCCTTGGCTCCTCGACAATGGCAGCTGATTATATACCATAATATATTCCAAGTAGGTGTGGAAAGATAGCTTCAACACAAGATGCACGTTGCTTGTTCTGGAATGCTTATTTTTGTATTAAATATATTTTTAGAGGTACATGGAAAGCATCTACATAGACCTGCAGTACAATGAATGTATTACCTCATTGTCTGACAATGTTAAACAACCAATCCATTTGTTTGGGAATATCTTGGTTACCTTGGCCAGAGAAGGAACACGTTTCACTGTAACACATGGAAGTAGAACAAGATGGAGCTCTAGCTAGCAGCACTCCTGCTCTTATTGTTATGTTTAGTTCAACTAGCGTTTGCGCGACATCAGGCAAATCAGACGTAATTTATACAATGTGGATTTTATGTGTAAATACCGTCTCCTCATTTCTCCATGTTAGTGGACGTACTGGTAACCAATTGGCATCTCCCATAATGCCTGTGGACCAGCTGTTTGGTCTGAATCCAGCACTGCTGGTTTTCATCCACACGAGCCCAAAAACTCTTTTAGGTTTGATCCGGACCAAAAAAGCAGGTGTGAATACGTTTTTAAAGTATACACTGGACTAGCTCCCCACACTATCCTGTCACAATGCTGGGAAGTGGTTTGGAAATCTGGCATCTACCTTAATAGATTGGTAGGTGGATCCCATTTTCCTGTGGCATGGCCATTACCAAGCAGTGGTGGTGGGGTTTTGGGTCTCTCACCCCCACTTCGCTCTCGGCGGTCTTCTGCCCTGGGGTCACCAGTCTCTTGGTTGAAATAGCGGTGGAGGGTTGGGGCAGTGGCAGGTGTTACGAATGAATGGGAGGGCATGGACATCGGGCATATGGTGATACATCTCTTTAATAAGTTAGGGGACTGTAGATTTCTCATCCGCAGGGGTTGTAAGTGGATAGAGTTGCTAACTCCCTCCTTAATTGGTGGGGGGAGCGTCAGGTCCCCACTGGCCTTTCCATGCAAAGCAGTTTCCTTTTCTGCAGAGTTTAAACATGTAAGTGGGTTCACGCATAACTAGGTGCAACCAGAGATATTCAGCTAAATAAAATTACTGGTTCCAAGATTAGTGCATGGAAAGCAAAATGAGAATGTTGTCTTAATATTCACCAGTGATTTGTCATAATACTGGGTCCTCATCTTACATTACTGGGGTTGCTTTTGCACTCACCTTCACTGTCACGCCTCTATCTTCCCTTCCCCTTTCTTTTGATTTCTAGGGAACTGACCACTCTCTATTCCCCACATGGTGTGCTCTGTAAACGCAGATTGCGATAGCACCGCTACGTACATTAGTTAGGATTATAGTATAATGATTAGTTTCATCTTTATTTAGTCTTTCAGTTCTACTGTTTGTTCATACTTTTCCTTCGTCCCCCAAAACCTGTTGCTGTCCGTTGCTTTCGCCTAAAGAAAATAATAAAAACAATGGACGTACGATAAACTCCCACGAGGTACTTTAATGCTCTTTGGCCTGAAAAGATACTCAGATTCCCATTCTGCGCATTGAATCATCTGAACACAACAAGAAAAAAAAAAGAAGAAAAAAAAACAATCCAATTGGTTTTCGTGGAGCTGGAACGCTGAAAAGATAAGGACCTGAAGGAAAAAAATTGTGCCGAGAGCAGGCGTGCGGATTGGGATTTTACCCATAGCGGGACAGCTTTGAAGTGCCTCATTCCCAGTGTGATTACAGTATTGCGAAGCCATGGAGAAAAAGAAGTAAGGGAGAAGAGAAGACCAAAAAGCGTCTGCATGCGTGCTGACCGACGAGGCGAAGCCAATGCGCTTATCTGCCCACTCCAGCTGACTGTCATTCACAAATCTAACATGGCTAGTCTTACTGGATTGTATCAGCGATGAAGGAAGGGAGTGAGTGTAGAACTCCCATCTTCTGCTACACTTGCATGTAGGTTTATTTGAGCTGATAGCTAGTTTTATTTTAAGAAAAAAATGCTAATGCTGCATTATAAATCGCAAAAGGCCTGCGATTTATACTCAGGTGCAACTTTATTTCCACTCTGACAGACGCAAGATTATGTTGTGTTGTTTAGTTTTTAGTTATCCAGAACTGTTGATATCTTGCATGAACAGATGTCTATTTGGCCTACAATGTTACTTAATGTTGTTTCTGATTAAAAAAAGAAATTGAAAATCCACCCAAAAATGCAATTTATTCTTCAGTGAGATTAATCTCATCCCATCTCATTTTATGAACCACTTAATCCTAATTAGGGTTACGGGAGGGCATCAGCCAATCCCAACTCTCTCCAGGCCAGAGGCAGGAGACACCCCTGAATCGGTGGTCAGCCGATACCAGGGTACAAGGAGACGGAGAACCATGCACACTCACACCAATACCTATGGGCAAATTAGATTTGATTAGATTTTATTAGAACTTTATTTCACCCTGTATTCGTGAAATTTCCAGGGTTGCAGCAGCAAGACAGACACACAAGACATTGTAGACCTAGGTAAAAAGTTGGAGGCACACACAGGAGGTTCACAAGGTGGAGACCTTCTGCAGACTGAGGTTACCACAGTCTCTAAATAGTCTGGAGGTTTTAAAGATCAATTACCTCTTTAAAAAAAAACCTCTGGCAGACGCTACAGGTCTCACAAAGTATGGACAAATAGGCTTTAGGACAGTTTTTTTCCCCCACAGCCATCAGGACTCTGAACTTGCGGTAGCACGACACAATCCCTTCTGTGTAATAACTTTGGGGTGAGGTAACATGAAGGATGTTGGGCGATGATCTGCCTCCTACTGGCTGACTGAAGGTAAGTAAGGAGACAGTGAGAGGTAAGTGATCAGTTTTTTTCTTTGTTGGCATATGCGAGGAAAACTTTTTCTGCAGTCGCTAGGATTTGGATCCGCTCAGGGAGTGATGCAATGTATCCACCATGGCAGAATGCCAACGAGTCTGAAATTATCACTTACTTAAGCATTACCAATTTCGTCATACACAGCTGGGTATGATGACAATTAGGCTTTTGTCGAGTCAATGATGATGACAAAGCCTATGTCTGATTATTATCAATGTAGGCTGTATATGTATGCCTATAGGGGTATCGGATTTCTTCTTCCCTCTGCCCAACGCTTGTATTAAACATGCAAGCAAGGCAGTCAATAACTGGAGTTTGCCTGTAGGTGTACATGTGTGAGTGGCTGTTGGTTTGAGATGGTGCGGTCCCGTGAGGAAGAACCCTGCATAGAATATGGATGGCTAGAGTTTGGAAAGGATTCCCAATATTCGGAAAGATGGAACAAACGTGTCTAAAAAATGCTCTCAGTTATGCATGTACTAGATTTCTGCTCAATCCATCAGCGTTGTCGTGGGACTGGTTATTTTATTTCCATTCTTTCTTCCTATTGTGCAGCATAAAGAATTGTATTATTAAATTTAAGAATATAGATGTACTAGGAATAAATTGTATCGTATTTACATTATCCTATTATTATGCTGTAAGGGAATTCAATTTTTTTCTTCATTTTTTTCTCACTATATTTATCTGATCAATGTTATATAATTTTTTACTTATCTTGAGATAATGTTCCCATTGAAGAAAGTGTTTTGTAATCTAAATGTTTCTTATGTAGAGGCCTTCATAGTAGTCAAATCCACTTGAAGATAGCATTAACATTAATTAATTCACTGATGATCCTCCCTTTTCAAATTGATCACACATTTTCTTCATTCATTCTTTTAACACTTATCCTACCAAGAGGTACAAGACTTTCATCTTTGCGTTATTTCATTTTATGAATGTATTTTATTTGATAATGGAAAATAATTTAAAGATTGACAACACAAAACTGTATAGTTTCACATACAATCGAATTTGATGATGAGCTACCAGAACCTGAGTTTTTGCGACTTCGCATGCGCCAACCGACTTCACTTCCTCTCAAGCGATGACTGCAGACATTTTACATGTATCTGATAGGCTCGAAGGAAAGTAAATGTGTCTTTTAGATGCACTAGATCAGGGGTGGCCAACTAGGGTCCTAGAGAGCCTATCCAGTCTGTTTTCCATATCTCCCTCCTCTACCACACCTGAATCAAAAGATCAACTCATCAGCAAGCTGTCCAGAAGCTTGATACCGATGGAAAACAGACCAGATAGCGGCTCTCGGGGACTGGAGTTGGCCACACCGTTTCTCAAGTTGGCCCAGTGCAGCGTGGAGGGCGGTTGGTGGTCATTGCATCTTCTGTGGATCTATTTGGTATGCAAACTGATGCAGCTCATGGAGGAGGGGAAGAAGGCTTTGATGTGTTTCAGTACCAGTTTTTCAAAGCACTTTGTGACGATTGGTGTGAATTTTACCGGGCGGTAGTTGTCCAGATTATTTGTGGTGGCCGGGTTTAGACAGTCTGGGATGGTGGCTGCAAAACATTTTCGTGCACATCAGACACTTCACACACACGTTTAATGAATTTGGGGGTGTTTCACGTCAATTGTATTTGAAAATCTCAAAACATATGTTTTTCGTCACATGCATGTGTGCATAAAAAATGTGAATGTTTTGCTGTCACCCGGCTGTGTGCGTCGACAGTGTGAATGTATTTCTTTTGAGACTAATCTAGCCCCATATAAAAGCACAGCGGGCCAACAGCAAATGAAAGGCACCGCACCAGGCGGCCTTTGCATTCCGAATGCTGTCACCGGCTAATTAGCACATTCTATATTTTGAGGTCGTAAGATGGACATTTTCATGCATGGTTTCATGATTCTATTGACATTTACAGGCTAGTTCTTTTGGTGGGCCACACGCCACAACGTGACTAATGATCACCTGGAAAAGGCGAAAGGTGATGTCCATTACAGAGGTGCCTTGAGGTGTGAATGTATTGACTTAGGAGTTTTTCGAATATAAAGTGGTGATTTAAAAAAATATATATAATAATAATCAGACATAGGCTTGTTCATCATCATTGACTCGACAAAAGCCTAATTGTCATCATACCCAGCTGCGTATGACGAAATTGGTAGTGCTTCTCCGCAAGGTGCGCTTTCCCGGCAACAGGCCCTAATAAGTGATAATTTCAGACTCGTTATTCTGCAGTGATGGATACATCGCATCACCCCCCAGAGCGCGACCAAAATTGCGGCGACTGCAGAAAAAGTTTGCCTCGCAGATGCCAACAAAGAAAAAAACGGATCACTTACCTCTCAAAGTCTCTTCATTTACCTTCAGTCAGCCAGTAGGAGGCAGATGACCGCCCAACGTCCTTCATGTTACCTGATCCCGAAGTTATTACACAAAAGGGATTGTGTGTCGTGCTTCCGCAAGTTCAGAGTCCTGATGGCGGTAGGAAAAAACTGTCCTTAAGCCTATTTGTCCATACTTTGTGAGACCTGTAGTGTCTGCCTGAGGGCAGCAGCTGGAACAGGTTGTGACAAGGGTGGTATGGGTCCCCGACAATGTTCCCTCGGATGAGGTAACAAAGGGCTGGCAATGTCTTCCAGTGAAGGCCGAGAGCACCAAAAAGTTTTAGAAGTAAAACTTGAGATAGATTGCAAGTCATTTTGGATTAAAATGTGATTATTTTGGGCAATGTGAACACAGAAAATTAATTAATTCAGGGCTGCTTGTTCATGGAACAATTTTTAAACATTTTACAGAAGATAAAATTCTTAACCGGGCGGCCCGGTGCAGCGAGTGGTTAGCGAGTCGGCCTCACAGCTCTGGGGTCATGGGTTCAAGTCTAGGTCACGTCCACCTGTGTGGAGTTTGCATGTTCTCGCATGTGTGGCTTTCCTCCACATTCCAAAACCATTCATGGTAGGCTGATTGGACACTATAAATTGCCCCTAGCTGTGGGTGTGAGTGCGCTTGGTTTATCCGTCGCCTTGTGCCCTGCGATCGGCTGGCCACCGATGCAAGGTGTTCCCCCTCTGGCCTGGAGTCAGCTGGGACAGGCTCCATCACCCCCGCGACCCCAATTGTTAACTATAACATAAAAATGGCTTTAAGGATTATTTTGTGCAATTTAAAGATATGATTACAATGAATTTTGTTACCAGTAAGGGGCCCACAAAATGAAGCAGGGAATGTCACTTCATCTGTTCAACATCAAATCAGTGACTTTACCAAGCAGCTGTGAGAGGTCGTTTATGTTAGCCGACGCTCAGAACCATACTTTAAATCTTGATTGATTGTTAACCGAGTCAGTTATGCATGATCAAAAAAAGTGTGAGTATTTTGGCGGTAACATTTAGATGTTGTAGTACGAACGAGACATTGTTCAGACCCGGAGGAAACTAAAAGACTGGATCAAATTGTACTCCCGGGCGATCAACCAATAGTACTTTGGCGATCGACTGTTCTATTGATGGGAAACTGGAGTACCTAGAGAAAACCCACACAAGCACGGTAAAGACCTGTAAACTTCACACAGGAAGGATGAAACCCACCGGAGATTCTTGGAACTGTGAGCTGGACATGCATACCTCTCGGTACCGCACCATATTTCCGACTAATAAAATCCTCATTCAATTGCCGGTTGTCACTGTCAAACTTGCCTACTCATCATGGTATGACTAGCTTCACTGATTTAATAATAGGTGTCCATCTGCATTTCTCCTCTCCTATATTATTAATTCATATGATTTTAATTATGCCTTCTGCCCTCTCACAACTGAATTAGGACTTCATGACTGACACATGAGCAGGATAGAAACAGGTACCTAAACGTTGAAGCCTTTCCAACATCAAATCCATCATTCGTATTTATTATAGCCCAGATTCCAGACGATAGGTTGGGTAGACGCCAATCATTGAAGGGGAAATTTGATCCAGTGGCCTGATTTGGAACACGCTTGCGTGTAAAACAACACAAGTTGTTGGGAGAACTTGGCATTATCTGGATTGTTTGCATTTCTTGATTTTTGTTTGCATTTCTTGATCTTTTTTGATTTTGTTGATTGTTTCCTGCAGTCACATGAAATACCAAAATAGTTCCTGAGCTAGTAATGGCATCTTGTATGTATGTATGTATATATATATATATATATATATATATATATATATATATATATATATATATATATATATATATATATATATATATATATATATATATATATATATATATATATATATATATATATATATATATATATATATATATATATATATATATATATATATATATATATATATATACCCCCTTATTAATAGGAAGTGACCATAAATCTACAGAAAGTGACAAATAGAAAAGTAAATAATCCTCACTCAATTCCTCCAGAAATTGCAATTTTTAATTTAATCGTGCCTTTTTTGCTGCTGTTGCAGGTAAACGAGATTTATCACGATGAGTCCCTGGGAGTCCACATTAATGTGGTTCTGGTGAGGATGATCATGCTCGGCTATGCTAAGGTGAATATCTCCTTTATCTCCCTTAATATATATATATATATATATATATATATATATATATATATATATATATATATATATATATATATATATATATATATATATATATATATATATATATATATATATATATATATATATATATATATATATATATATATATATATATATATATATATATATATATATATATATATATATATATATATATATATATATATATATATATATATATATATATATATATATATATATATATATATATATATAATAACGCAAAGATGAAAGTCTTGTACCTCTTGGTAGGATAAGCGTTAAAAGAATGAATGAAGAAAATGTGTGATCAATTTGAAAAGGGAGGATCATCAGTGATTTAATTAATGTTAATGCTATCTTCAAGTGGATTCGACCACTATGAAGGCCTCTACATAAGAAACATTTAGATTACAAAACACTTTCTTCAATGGGAACATTATCTCAAGATAAGTAAAAAATTATATAACATTGATCAGATAAATATAGTGGGGAAAAAATGAAGAAAAAAATTGAATTCCCTTACAGCATAATAATAGGATAATGTAAATACGATACAATTTATTCCTAGTACATCTATATTCTTAAATTTAATAATATAATTCTTTATGCTGCACAATAGGAAGAAAGAATGGAAATAAGGATTGAGCAGAAATCTAGTACATGCATAACTGAGAGCATTTTTTTGACACGTTTGTTCCATCTTTCCGAATATTGGGAATCCTTTCCAAACTCTAGCCATCCATATTCTATGCAGGGTTCTTCCTCACGGGACCGCAGCATCTCAAACCAACAGCCACTCAACATGTACACCTACAGGCAAACTCCAGTTATTGACTGCCTTGCTTGCATGTTTAATACAAGCGTTGGGCAGAGGGAAGAAGAAATCCGATACCCCTATAGGCATACATATACAGCCTACATTGATAATAATCAGACATAGGCTTTGTCATCATCATTGACTCGACAAAAGCCTAATTGTCATCATACCCAGCTGTGTATGACGAAATTGGTAATGCTTCTCCACAAGGTGCGCTTTCCCGGCAAAAGGCCCAAATAAGTGATAATTTCAGACTCGTTGGCATTCTGCCGTGGTGGATACATTGCATTACTCCCTGAGCGCATTCAAATCCTGGCGACTGCAGAAAAAGTTTGCCTCGCATAAGCCAACAAAGAAAAAAACTGATCACTTACCTCTCACTGTCTCCTCACTTACCTTCAGTCAGCCAGTAGGAGGCAGATCATCGCCCAACATCCTTCATGTTATATATATATATATATATATATATATATATATATATATATATATATATATATATATATATATATATATATATATATATATATATATATATATATATATATATATATATATATATATATATATATATATATATATATATATATATATATATAAAAATCAATCTGTCCCTGATAAACAAAAGCAGGTCGAAACCATGAGGTTTACACCACCATGTTTGTCAGTGGGGGTGGTGTGTTCTGTATGAGGAGGTGCGTTGCTTTTTCAGCAAACATATCGCTTTTCATTGTTTCGATTTTGGTTTTATCTGACGACCTTCTTCCACATGTTTGGTGGCTTGTGGCAAACCTTAAGCAAGACTTTTAATGGATAGAGATTTGAGAAATGGGTTTAATCTTGCCACATTACCATACAGGCCAAATTTGTGCAATGTACGACTGATTGTTGTCTTATGGACAGACTTTTCCACCTCAGCTGTAGATCACTGCAGTTCATTTTAGAGTGATCATGGGCCTCTTGGGTGGATTTCTGATCAGTGTTCTCCTTGTTCGAGGTGAAAGTTTAGAATGATGACCGGGTATTTGTAGATTTGCTGTTGTCTGATATATTCCTACCATTTCAATAAGTGTGCTTGCATAGTGCTCCTTGAGATGTTTAAAGCTTGGCAAATACTTTTATATCCAAATCCAGCTTCAAACTTCTCCACAGGTGTATCTCGGACCCACCTAGTGTGTTTCTTGGCTTTCATGCTGCTCTCTGCCCTTTAAACAAAACCCTGAGACTATCACAGAGAAAATGTATTTAGAGGGAGACATAATTACACGCAGGTCGAATCTATTTATCATCATCATTCAACATGGGATGATTCAGAGACCCTCACTGAACTTCAGGACTGAGGTTTCCTCCCACAACCCACAAGGCTCTTTGAAAACTATTGTATGAGTGGGGAAAGGTTGTCCGTCTTCTTGTGCAAATTGTCGCTCATTCATTAGCTGCCACACCTCCCTTTTGAATGTATAAATATTTCAGTGAACAAATAATCAAAATATTATATCTGGGCAGATTATTTGATTGATTTTTTTTCATACCGCACAGCATCTCTTTACTGACTGACTGATAGGTTCACCAATAAGTATTCCCAAGTTCACCCTTCAATAACGGAGGCATTTGAGATCATATCCTTTTATTCTTGCAAGAAGAGAATCGATCCACACGCGCCTCCGGTCAGATGATTCTGAAGACCCTGGAGTCTCTTTTACTAATATATTCATAAGATTTTAACAATATGCATCACAGAAGTCAAAACATTATTTAGAGTCTCATAACAATTTGTATCAGTTATCAAAACGTTTCTAGGTCTGTCAAATCTTCCCGAGAGAAAATTGATACGGACCATCTTGAGAAGCCACGTTTCCCAAAACAAATCCACAGTTCCCAAAAGTTTGTTGTTAACCGTCTTCAGAGTTCGATGCTTCTCAAAACAATTCACAGTTCTCTTGCTGTGAACATAGTCTCGAGAAGTCCAGGTGTGAAGGAGAAGTGACCTCCAAAGGTGTTTTGGTTAACTTTGAAGCGAGCATTTCTTTTGCAAGAGATGTATTAAAATACCTTGTATTAATGTCACATTTATAATAATGATGAACCTAACACCCCTAATAAGAAAAGCGTTCATATATGTAATGTTTAATATCCAAAATAAGGCAAAGCGTTCTTCATTGCAAGCACATATATATAATGATTATATTTCAAGCAAATTTATGATAATGATTAACCTAACACTGACCAACTAAGAAACCAAGAAATCACAGTTGAGATTTTTTTCTATGAATATCATGGTTTTCCCGGCAGTCCATCAGCCTGATAGAAAGAGGCAATCCGTCCCGCAGTTTGGAGAATGTTTGCCGCTGGGCATTTGGCCAGCAGAAGGGTGACGTGGACCACGCAGAGCACCACGACCACGCTATCTTCCTCACTCGCCAAGGCTTCGGACCCACCGGAATGCAAGGTAAGGCTGTTACATCCTCATATTACATCGCAGCGATGTAGATTTTTGGAAACTTCGTATTCATTTTGGTGCATTTTTGAGTCACTTCTTTGTTAACTTTTTAGCTGCCATTGATGGCACTAGACATCCAATTAATTTTAAGTGGGTTGCCCCAATCAAAATGGCCTCGGCATGTTGCCTGGGGCTGTCATGAAAGTGAGGCATGGGGTCGTGAAAAACATGGGGTGGACCCAATGGGGTGGACTTAATAACTAGACAGGGTGACGGTAATTCAAAAAGGTTTAATTAAATTGACTAAAAGCAAGATACTAACCAAAAACTACAGAAGACAAACCATGGCAGGACAGTAAAACCTTGAGATACGAGCTTAATGTGTCCTGGGACCGAGCTTGTATGTCAATTTACTCGTATCTCAAATCAATTTTTCGCATATAACTAAATACAAATTAATTAGTTCCCACCCGATGAAAAAACATAAAATAAGGATATTACAACAGAAACGGGTGCTTTCTATTCTTCCAAATCACCGCCTACGCTCAAAAAGTAACAAATACCTATCTAGTAGTTATGATCTGCAATAAAATGCTATTACCTTTGAGACATTCGCTAGTGACTAACGGTGGAGGAGAGAGACCTGGCATGTTCGGTTCACTCCACTTTTGTTACACTAGGTATCGCGACATAAACTTTAAATTGAATGAATTTTGATTAATATACACACAATTGGACGTTTCCTTGTTGTGTTATAACTGAGGCAAAGGTGTTAATGAATTTTCTGTGGCTTTCGAGTTAGAATTAGCTTCTTACCCGTGCCTCGCAAACAAGTTTATCCCCAGTTCATTTTCTAAATTTATTGAACCAGTCACAACTTATGTTGAAGGTTTCGGCTGGCGTCGAATTATTCCCTTTCTCAGCTGCTTGCTTTACTTTCAAGTACTCGCATATTCCGCTAACTGTTTCTCCTTTTTTCATGGTAAAAGAAGAATGTCACTGGGCAGCTTGAAAAGGACCACCTAGCGGCCACACCGTATGCTCGTATATCAAAGTGTGTCATATCTCACGGCAAAAATTGGCTCGGAATTTTCCTCCTATCTGAAATTTAGCATTTATTGGGAGAGTCGTATGTCAAGGTATTACTGTACTCACACACCAACTAGACACAACCTGCAAGCAACTGGACATTAATTTAATAAACCAAGGGAACTTAAATAGACTTACATGGATTAATTAGAGATAAGAAACAAGTGGGTGACACATGGGGCAGTGGATAGGCTGAGACACACAAGGAATGAAACAACAGGTGAAAAGAATGAACAATCACAAGGATTAGACTGAAAAGGGCAGACATGGGGAAAAACATGACAGGGGCAATATTCCCATGACTGTGAATGCATTGATAATAAAATTAAGTGCTAAGTGGCCTATTAATGAACTGAAATTTGAAACCTTTATTCATCACTGTTACAACATTTTCTATTTACTTGCTGGCTGACCATTATTGTGATAGATGTCCAATCCATTTTAAGTGGGAGGGATGTAAGTGAAGGAACGATTTGAATTAGCTTACACTCTCCCACTTGATCGGTATTGGATGTCTAAGAATGATGAACGCATTTCAATTAATGGCAAAAGTATGATTGGGCTTCATTGGGCAACAAGCACTCTTATTTATATATATATTTTGATTTAATGGTTGCAGGCAGCCATCGAGGATATGGGGACCAGTGGTTGGAAAGTCTCAGTTCATTTTCTGAACCGCTTTATCCTCATTAGGTCGCGGGGGGTGCTGGTGCCTATCCCAGCTGACTTCAGGCCAGAGGCAGGGGACACCCTGAATTGGTGGCCAGCCGATTGCAGGGCATGAGATGGACAACCATGCACACTCACACCCATACCTAAGGGCAATTTAGAGTCTCCAATCAGCTTACCACGCATGTCTTTGGAATGTGGGAGGAAATACCCAGAGGAAACCCACACAGGCCGGAAAGAACATGCAAACTCCACACAGATGGGCATGACCTGGATTTGAAACCAGGACCCCAGAGATGTGGGGCTGACGCGCTAACCATTCGCTCCACTGGGCCGCTCTTGGTTGGAAAATAGTCTCGAAAAGTACACATTATGCATTATAGCATGTTATTCTTTTAATATTCCATAATGCCGATCACATAATTTTAGTACCGTATTGGGGAAAAACTAGTTTCTTTCCAAAGATTCAATGTAAGTAAAATGACCTGTCAGAATCTACAATTGCACATAACAAAACAAAAATAACTACAGCATCTCCAGTCATGTCATGCGTGTCTCATGCCGTGCCACTGCCACATTTCCCAGCTGTATCGGTGATTTCCCAAAGGGGGTACAGATAGCGAAATAAATTGCTTCTTGCATATTGTAGGCAATCCATTGAAACCACTTGGACAGGTTTAACAATGGCCACATAGATAATGTAATTAGGTGTCTTGACTCCCTGGTCCCTGTTCCCAGTCAGCATGAAAAATCTAGTGGCCCGAGTTTTCGTTCCTAGTAAAGTTTTTTGGCTTTGTGGTTGGGCCCGGACGGCACTAGTCAAAGGAAAAAATATTCAGTGGTGTCTGTGGGCAACCTCCCGCCGATCTGGTTAGTGTTTGACGAGCTCCAGCCCCACTGTCAGGCGTGTGTCAATAGGCGTTTGCCGTTGAGTGTGACATGTTTTGAAATTGGATTGTTTCAACAAACAAAGCAATTGAGCTGGAAGTCACCTGTTCAGAAGCAATAACAAACTGATGGAAGCAGTCAGCGACGCTTTGGCCCGTCAGCCACAAAATAGCCAATTGAATCCATCAAAGACCTTCGGAAAACAAATTTTGGGTGTGATATTTTGAAGGATTGAAGGCAATTTGAAAGCCAGCACGGAATCATTTTTTATTGAGCGCGCTTGTGTAGAGTACGTGCCCTAAGTCATGCCCGCCATTAAGTGACCCGCGATTGTCGCGCAGCCAGTCATTGGTGTATTCCAACTCATGCGCTTAGTCAAATGGGATAGGCTCCAGCACCCCTGCTGAACTTGTGAAGAAGTGAGGTATGGAAGATGAATGAATGAATAACAATTATTATTATTGTTAGGGCTGTACCAATAATATTTTTTGGTTTTCAATGCCAACACCTCGGAGGCATCCTAATCAGATAGCATAGCAATCTCCTGGCTTCTCTCAATGTAGAGGACCAGCATATCCATTTGGATCCCCATCTTGCAGCACAAGCTTTGCTTTTCAACTCAGCTCTTTTTTTTTTTTTTTTTTTTGACGAAAATGAACCCATGCAGTGTACGCATCACTGCAGAAACCAAACCAATCGGCCTGTCGAGCTTCTGCTCTATTCTTCCCTTCCTTGTAAACAAGTGCATGAGATACTTAAAATCCTCTATTTGGAGACTGTTCCCATTCCTGACACGAGACAGCTTTTTTTTGTGGAACACACGATTATGGTCTCAGACTCAGGCGGTGGTTTTCCCTACCGCTTTATTGCGAATCTGATCCATGATGAAGCCATCAGAACTGCATCAGTTAACACTGAATTGACCAAATCGGGGTCCTCAATGCCTTGACTGTACCTAGATATTTTAGTAGGGCATTGCTTTACCCTGTGAAGAATCCTGATGGTTGACTAATATTTCTATATTGAAGTGGTTCGGAAGTCCCATTACCTCGCCAAACTCATCCCACACTGGGGGTTCTTGCTTTACTGACAACCAGAGCTGCGTGCCCCTCTCAGCTGGTACCCATCAACTGCCTCCGGATTTCCATAGGTCTAGAAGGACAGATCTGACTCCTTCCAGCTTGATGGCATCCTTAACCGCTGGAGTCCACCAGCTCGTTCTGGGATTGTCACCACAACAGGGACCAACCACGCCACAGCTCCTGTGGGCTGCCTCACCCATAGACGTCCCTTGTCTCTTCCTGCCCATGTTCCTCCCAACCCCATCCCTCCAGGTCTTGCTGTCATTGCACACATGAGCATTAAAGTCTACCATCAGAACGAGGAAATCCCCACCTCTAGGGAAACCTTGCTGTTAGTGGTAGTATGTGCATTGGTATGTGTCGGGGCTTTAAGCCGTGTATTTCTGTTTTCGGACAAGTGTAGCACTCTAAGGATATGGCGAGCAGCCTAATGTAGTCCCGAGTGATCAAAAGTTGAGCGAAGGTCTTTTTGGACAGCTTGCATGAATAAGGTTGAATCACCAACTGAATATAATTTTGCCTGCTTGATCAAAATTCAACAGTACAAAGGCCTCAGGCCTGCTTTGGTCATGAAATAAATGCCAACAAGACTAGCTTCCCGAGAAAAATACAGTTTCTTATTCACAGCCTATGTGAAGATACAAAAATAATGAAAAATAAATAAATATAAAAAGACACACAAACTATATATATATATATATATATATATATACATATATATATATATATATATATATATATATATATATATATATATATATATATATATATATATATATATATATATATATATATATATATATATATATATATATATATATATATATACATACATATATATATATATATATATATATATATATATATATATATATATATATATATATATATATATATATATATATATATATATATATATATATATATATATATATATATATATATATATATATATATATATATATATATATATATATATATATATATATATATATATATATATATATATATATATATATATATATATATATATATATATATATATATATATATATATATATATATATATATATATATATATATATATATATATATATATATATATATATATATATATATATATATATATATATATATATATATATATATATATATATATATATATATATATATATATATATATATATATATATATATATATATATATATATATATATATATATATATATATATATATATATATATATATATATATATATATATGTATATACATATATACACACTTTGAAGTGACTATTTGTTTACACTCATATTTTCATTTCTTCTTCCCATTTTAGGTTACGCTCCTGTAACAGGAATGTGCCACCCGGTCAGGAGCTGTACCCTCAATCACGAAGACGGCTTCTCCTCTGCCTTTGTGGTGGCTCATGAGACGGGTCATGTGTAAGTCTTACTTTTTTTCCAATACCATCTTTTGGTACATATCTCTAGAAAGGTCAAATTCTAAATGTGAAACCCAACTGTAGACATTAATTTTATTAGGGTCACATGTTAAACAATGATATTTTGCTTCGAATGCTCAGATATCATAGTGTCTGCCATAAGCATAAGACTTCAGTAAGAATGGCTGCTCATTGCTCAGCAAACTAACTGGAGGTGCTGGGGCCCCTCCCGGCTGACTTCAGAGGCGGAGGACACCCTAAATTGTTGGCCAAATCGCAGGGCATAAGGAGACAAACAACCATTCACGCTCACACTAATACCTAGGGGCAATTTAGTGTGTAGAATAAGCGTAGCATGCATGTCTTTGGAACGTGGGAGGAAACCAGAGTAACCGGAGAAAACCCACGCAGGCCAGCGAGAACATGCAAACTCCACAGAGGTGGACGTAACCTGGATTTGAACCCAGAACTCCAGAGCTGTGAGGCCTACACGTTAAATAAATTGTCAATGGCTGCCAAATTAACATTGCGTCTCATCCTTGATAATTTTAGGGGTGCTACAGCTCACGTCTTGTACATTTCCTGTTGATTTCTTGGCCTTTCTGGGTCACCTAGTGGTCACTGGTCAATCTTTGTTAAATATAGGCTATTTCCATGCTTTGTTGGTTTTATGTCAGTCTTTAAACATTTTAATGCATTCCATGGTTGCTTCCTATAGATATTTGCTTAATTTTATCTAACATTATTTTGGCGCAATTTGAGGTAGGTTTTTTTTTTTTGTCAACAAGATCCTTTTGCAAGGTTTGATTAAAATAAATAGGGGTAGATTGAAGTATTTTAGTAGTTAGTAATTTTTTTAATTTTTTATAAGGCATTCTTTTACATAAATCATTTGTTACAATTTGTGGCATTGCAGGGTCCCAACATATACATTTTGGGGTCTTTCCTTTTATATTAGCACATTTTTCAGTCCCTTGCTTTCCATTGATAACTTCCTGTGGATTTTGGCTCACTTTCTGTTGATTTTGGGTCACATCCTGTTGATTTTTTGGGCATAATCAGGTCACCTCCTATTGACTTTGTTTTTGTTTTAGATGACGTTGCATTCCTTCAGGTTCCTCCTGATTTTTTTTATGGCAATCCTGCATCACTTCCTCTAAATCTTAGGCCACATTTTTCAATTTCATTTGACAATGCAGCACTCTTTTGGCCCTTTCTTTATATTTTGAGACACGTCCAGCTCATTCTGTGTGAATTCATGGGTATTTTTGTAGAAAAATAACGACCACTGTTGAAATTTTTTTTGTTGCATGTTGGAAATCAAAAAAGAGTTAATGGAATGAAAAGAGGGGAGGCGGCGTTGATTGTGCCATTAAAAATGAATGTACACCATATACTCATACATTTTTGTCAAATTTTGGTGGAGTTGTACTTTTTTACCCCAAACTGGCTGATAATAAGATTTGTGCACCTTGAATTTGTAATATTTGCAGTGTCCAAAGCATTCGCAAAACAAATAGTTTGTTGCACGCATTTTCCTGTTGCGAATTGTCAGCATAAAAATTACTGCTTTGCCAGTGAGTAGCGTTCACATTTCAGTGTTTCCGTTATTCGGAAAATCGTAATGCTCATGAATAGGCATAGGTGCCACCCACTCATTCACTTCGCCTCTTATCCTATTTTTGCCAATTGTTGGGCACATATAAACAAAGAAACATTTCCTCAAAGCCACCATGCCACACTGCACAACTAACAATCTTTAGTAAACAATGTTTTTTTTTTCTTCTTGTTTTTATCTAATGCACGTATGTTTTTTTGGACAACATCAATCAACATCAAGCAACCAATTCTCCATCTGTAGATGATTGCACTGATAATTCAATCAAAAGTCAATTTTAAATCTGTATGCACTTTTATATAGAATGACAATATTGTTTCTTCTGATTGTCAAAAACATAGAAGTATAAATTTGGAAAAGCATTACATCTGTCACGCGCTTGTGTGTGAAAATTGTCTCCTGTCATGACGAGGATTGCATGCTAAAAAAATGACTAATGGAAAGATAAGGTCTGTTTGTCTTGTTCTTTATGTCAAACAACCACATTTGATGCAACCCCACCGCATAATTTAACTGTAACAAATATATTGGAAGGACGAATACATAGACACATAATGATAGTATTGATTTAAAAACTACTAAAAAATAGAAATTTACACTGAGCAATTCAGCTAATTATAAGAAAACCTAAAGTAAAAAAAGAATCTAGATAAAACAAGAAAAGAAAATAATTTTTAAAAATACTCAAATGAAGTTTATGCATATTAGAATAAAATTTAATTTAACTTTTTTCATATATTAAAAATTACTTTTCTTATTCTTTGTATTTTTAATGTTGTTGTTATTGGTGTTTTTCCATCCATTCATTTTCTGAATCGCTTATCCTCACAAGGGTCGCGGGGGGCGCTGGAGCCTATCCCAACTGACTTCGGGCACCAGGCGGGGTACAACCTTTATCAGTGGCCAGCCAATCGCAGGGCTCAAAGAGCCACTTACACTCATACCTAGTGTGTTCTACCAGCCTACCCTGTATGTTTTTCCAATGTGGCGACGCGCGAACCACTCGTCCACCTGCCTTCCTTCAGTTTAATATATGATTGATTTTAACATATACACTTTCAATAAACTAATTAAAATGAACATTTGTTCATACGATGCCATTCCTCCCACTTCAAATGGATTGGACGTCTATCACTGGTAAATTCACTTCAATTTAAAGCTCGAGGACCATTGGATGCCTCAACCCAACCCAAACTGGAACACTTTTAGATATGGCATCTCGAGGGATATCAGCACAGTCAGTTTCATTGAAGAACAATTATGAACAGCTTTTCCATGAATTATAACCATGAACAACCCAAATGCTTTCAGGCATAGCCTCTTGATACATGGAACTCCAGCTTACCAAACTGCAACTTTCCACAGGTTGGGCATGGAACATGACGGTCAAGGAAACCGCTGTGGGGACGAAACCACCATGGGCAGCGTGATGGCTCCTCTGGTCCAGGCAGCTTTTCACCGCTACCACTGGTCCATGTGCAGCGGACAAGAACTCAAGCGATACATCAGGTGAGTCTAATATTTTTACGCTTTTTGCAGATGGTTTGGCTAAGATGGCTTCATCAGGCCGCGATCCCCAACTTTCACTGGAACAATGCACAACAGAGGGTGAAGCAGTTTGGATGACAATCAGCAAATCTGACACCACGGTCCACAGTCAGAAAAGCTGGCATGCCCTCTCCGGGTGAGGGATAAGGCCCCAAATGGAGAAGTATCTTTCTGAACTTCCTGGGAGGGCTGGGTGAAGTTGCTGGGGAGAGGGGGGTCTGGGCTTCCCTGCTTACGCTGCAGTCACCACGACCCGACCTCGGATAGGTGGAATATTAGACAATCGGATAATACATTTTTGCAAGGATTGTTGGGGCCTATTGCAGCTGGCTTCGGGCAAAAGACAGACTACACAATAGACTGGTCGCCAAATGATCCGTAGGGCATACAGAGAGGCAGACATCTACTCGCACTCACAATCATACAGCCACCGACCTATCCCATGCTTGTCTGCACCAAAGTCAGGCGAGTGAACCACATAATAATTTCAAAAGTAGTATTTTGTACACTTTTATTTGATATGTACTTCGGTATGAGCAAAATATTGAGTTATATTCATTTCATTCAGCCATTTAAATTCTGCATACTATTCAATGTAAAGTACATCTGTCATGGGTTGGTCCGACTGCTTAACTCACCGACTTCCATATACGGCAGCTATCATCCTACTGCCTTGAATTACACTGATTTTATTACAAGCAAACCTCAGATCCATTTAAAGTGGGAGGTCGGGCAAGGAATAAACAATTTTCTTAGGCTGTTAATGGCAGTCATTGAATTAACGGTCGCTTTCAATCCACACCCTTCAAAAAAACTACCGGCTCGAGTGCCAATGCACGTCTTTGCATTCGGATCTCTGTCCAGCTGTAAAGTAATCAATTTTCGAGTTGGCAGAGCGCAGCAGAGTCCATCGATCATTGTGCACGTTCAACTAGAAAACTCACAAGCTGAGATTGCAACGCTGTGGTGGGAGTTTTTTTGTTTTCAAAGCAATTTCAAGTGTGCATGGAGTGGAAAGTGATGTCAAAGTACCAATGAGTTGTTTAATGTCACCTCGCTTCTGAGTTGGAAAATCAGACACACCCTGCTAAGCAAATGATGACAGTGCTCTGTCATATGGAAAAATACTCCTAATATGTCTATTTTAGGGGGGCCAGCTCCTGATGGTGACATTACGTTATCCACTTGAGTCCTTCTTGAGAGTTATATTGTGCCCGTGTAAAAATGCGTATGCATTGTGATGATACCACACACTGATTTTTAACAATTAGACGTGAGTTATAGAAAATAACAAATGTGTGTGCACACATCCGTCTCCATTTTTGTAGGACATTAAATATCAGCTCCCATAAGACAACTTCAGGCACCAGGTAGGGTAAAGCCATCAAATCGCAGGGCGCTGTTTATTGTTGTTGATGTTGTTGTTCTGATAAAATTGAATATAAAAAAATAACAATAGAATATTGGCTATCATGGACTGCAATATCGGCGCTCGGACGTTTGGTCGCCGGACTGTTTAATATCTAAGTACTGTTTAATATCTATGTACTGTTTATTATCTAAGTACATTTGACCGGCGACCAAAAGGGACCAAAAGACCGGTGACTAAAAGACCGGCTACCAAAAAAACGGCGACCAAAAGTCCGGTCACGGCAAAATCTATATTTTGAACTGTTTTTTGTTGGACAATGTGACCTGATAACTATCAAAGTAGCTGGTCATTGGATTTGATTTGTAGTCAATTTATCATGGCAGTCAGTACTCATCTCATGTCTCATCCTATTTTCTGAACCGTTTTATTTTCATTAGGGTCGCGCGGGTGCTGGAGCTTATCCCAGCTGACACCGGGCCACAGGCGGGGGACACACCCTGAATCAGAGGCCAGCCGATCGCAGGACACAAGGAGACGGACAACCATGCACACTCACACCCACACCTAGGGGCAATTTAGAGTGTCCAGTCAGCCTACCATGCGTGTTTTGGGAATGTGGGAGGAAACCGGAGTACCCGTAGGAAACCCATGCAGGCCCGGCGAGAACATACAAATTCCACTCAGATGGACATGGCCTGGATTTGAACCCAGGACCTCAGAGCCCGTTAACCACTCGCGCCACCGGGCACAATGCTCAAAGACCATATTAAACACAACGTGGTTTGCAGTATTGTCTCATTGTGCAAATAATCAACAGTGAATGATCAAACTGATGAAGTTATTGCCTTGCCAACCTCGCCACCAGCACTTACGACTGCCTGTTGGATGACCCCTTCAAGCACGACTGGCCGCAACTTCCAGAGCTACCCGGAATCAACTACTCCATGGACGAGCAGTGTCGCTTCGATTTTGGCGTGGGATACAAAGTTTGCACCTCAGTGAGTATCGCTGCAACCTGACAGAATTAGTTTGTAAACGTCGCTCACACAGCATGATTCTTCCTCTTTCGCCTCTCTCAGTCAAAATTAATTGGACGACTAGCAACATCAAAAAGTTCAATCAATGCCCATTGAAAGTTTAACTATTCAAATGCTATACCACAATTTTTTTCTTGAAAGGTCCTGCATAGTCAAATTTAAATAAATAATTTGTCAAATTGGCAATAGTAAAGACAACATCCCTGCCAAATTTGAATGAATTAAAAAATGCAATCCAATGAAACAAGGCTTTAAAAACTGTAAGCGCTAATTATGTAGGCAGGTCATCGTGCCAGGGGTCTATCAAACTCACGGTCTTTCCTAGCTTTGCTGCTAATGGGTTGAGCATGTTTCTTGTGCCAACACAATTGCGCATGATTTACCCATTTGAGTCAGAATATAATTCTAATGGATAAGACAGCATGTTTCTGTGTCTTGCTCTCAGCAGAATGACCCAGTACTTTTTTCTCTTAAAAATGATCAATATGCATGCCGGGCCGCCTCAAATTACAATCTTTTGTATAATATATAAAACAGCAAACAAAATCAAAATTTAACAATGAATCAATATATAAATATTTTTGTCATTGAACAAATGTCAATTTACATCCATGCAGTCAAGATTTCACCACTGACCAAGCAGCTGTGTTAAAGTGGTAGTGTTGTGACGAGAGGGACGGTATACTGTTGCAGCGACCGCCATAAATCAACACGGGAATCACTTGTTACACCTACTTCAAGTTTACAAAACTATTCTTTGTTATTCACTCATTTCACATTCAAAATTCACATTCATTTGTGTTCCTATTCAGCAGTTACTGGCTCCGTTGTCAATTTTCCCACATAGACAATGTTTATTTGCTCTAACTGCCACTCTCTGCCATGCCATCTACTTTAAGCTGTAATCACACCTCCATTACACGCTTGACAAAGTCACATGATGCCATTTGGCTACTTTCTACCGACAGCGCTGGATGAATTATGCTCAATTCACCCAGCCAACATTTGCGAGTGCAGTTTACCTATGCTCATCTCACCTTAGGATATCTCATAATGTCCTCTAATCCTCTTCCCTAGAAGTTACTGATGAGCTTTTCCACCTGTGAAGGCCTTTTCAAATCCACTCTTGCTTTGGTCGCATCCTCCGTAAAATGTGTCACCACAAATGTCCAAAAGGAATTACATTTTGACAAGTGAAAAAAAACTAAATCTGCTCTGCTTAATTCTGTTGTTGTTTTTTTCGTACTTTGCATCTTTTAGTTCCGCACATTTGACCCATGCAAGCAGCTATGGTGCAGCCACCCCGACAACCCTTACTTCTGCAAGACAAAGAAGGGCCCACCACTTGATGGAACCGAATGTGGACCTGGAAAAGTATGGCTCTTTTATATGTTAAGAGCATATTTGAAATTTGTTATTATGTAACAATACATTGAAACGACAATCAATCAATTAAGCAGCAAAATCAATGAAATCAATTGAAATGCAAAACACATTATTAATCATATTTTGTTCTAAAGATGGTTTCAGTCAAAATGTTCATTCATACATTTATTTTTCTGAACCGCTTTATACTCACAAGGTTCGTGGGGGGTGCTGTAGCCTATCCCAGCGGACTTTTGGCACAAGGCAGGGGGACACTGAATCGGTGGTCAGCTGATCGCAGGGGGCGAGGAGACAGACAACCATTCACGCTCACACTTGGGGCAATTTAGAGTGCCTTACCATCCATGTCGTTGGAATGTGGGAGGAAACCGGAGTACCCAGAGGAAAACCAGGCAGGACCGAGGAGAACATGCAAAATCCAACTGGATTTGAAACTAGGATCCCAGCACTGTGAGGCCAATGCGCTAACCACTCAGCCGCTGAGCCGCCCTCAAAATGTTCAAAACATCCAAAGTACGTTTTATGTTTTTGCTTCTTCTGAAGTGGAAATTATTGTATGTAATGTGTATGAATATATTAGTTTAATGCAGAGAGTCTTCAATTGGATCAAAATTGGCAGACTTCCTCCTAAAAGGAAACATCAGTTTCTGAAGACTTTTTGTCATATTGTCATGAAATTGTAAACTTGAATCCCAAGTAACGGAACAGGCGGCTTGACGGTGGTTTTCACGTCGACCTCAGAGCTCTGGGCTTCGGGGTTCAAATCCAGGTCGGTCCACACGGTGTGGAGTTTGTATGTTCTCCCCGGGCCTGCCTGGGTTTTCTCCAGGTACTATGGTTTCCTCCCACATTCCATAAACATTCATGATAGGTTAATTGGACAGTCTAAATTGCCCTAAGGTATGAATGTGGGCTTGAATGGTTGTCCATCTCGTCGTGCCCTACGATCGACTAACCACCGATTCAGGGTGGCCAGGAGTCAGCTGAGATAGGCTGCAGCACACCCCACGATCCTAGTGAGAATAGAGCTTTTCAGAAAATTAATGAATGAATGAAAATCGGAACAAATAGGACCAGATCCAGTACTCACGTATGCTATGAGTAAGGCCATGCCGTTAGGTTGCTTTAAATTAAACCACTAGGCAAACATTTTTACTACTTTTCTTTTTAGAAACTAATGCTAGTAACACATCAAAACTTCAGAATATAAAACACAAACATTTCTTGAAAAAACTAGAATTTCCCACTTACAGGTTACAATATTTTTGCATTATTTTTACTGGTCTAAACATGTAGGCATGATTGGGTCTTTCTATCTAATCTACTCGATTTGATTTGACTCTAATATAATCTAATATAATCCATCCATCCATTCATCTGTCCGTCTATCCATCCATCTATCCATCCAATCATCCGTCATCTATCCATCCATCTATCCATCCAATCATCCGTCATCTATCCATCCACCCATCACAATAAACGACATACAAAATACTAATGTTATATGGGGCGAGGAAACACCTAATTAGGCGTACAACAAGACAGGACAGGATGACCTACGACCCTTGTGAAGATTAGCAGTACAGAAAATGAATAAAAGGACAGGGTGAGTAACACAATTAGAGCATTTTGTTTGTTTACTTCTATTCTTTACCCCATTAGTGGTGCTACAAGGGTCACTGCATGTGGAAGAACCCCAGTCAGGTGAAACAAGATGGCTCTTGGGGCTCATGGAGCAAACATGGCTCCTGCTCACGCTCCTGCGGAACCGGTGTTCGCCTACGGACGCGCAATTGCAACAATCCTGCGTGAGTTTTATATGCTAACATGCTAACATTCGTCTTTTCATTTATTTATTTTACACATCCTTATTAGATTACATCATGAAATTTGATGAACTTTAAAATGTGTGCTTCATATTAATCGCCATTGGTGAAAATGGGTATCCAATCCTTTATGACTTTCATTCATTCACCTGTCCAATTCCAAATGGATTGGACCTCTATCATGATCTATTATGTTCCATGGTAGGCAATGGGTTAGTTGTGTATTCACTTCTTCGTTAATTATGAGGCATTCATGTGTTAGTCCTTGTCAATTTTTTAGCCACTGACTGTAGATTTTGGATCATGTCGGTTCAATTTTAAACTATTTTGTAAACTGACTGGGAGACATCTCAAAATTAATAATTTGGTCGGTTCATTCAGTTACTGACTAGTTGTCATTTTATTTTTACATCACTATATCATTCATTCATCATCTTCCATACCACACATCCTCATTAGGGTTGCTGTAGCCCGGGGTGGGCCAACTCCGATCCTCGAAAGCTCCTATCCAGTCTGTTTTCCATATCTCCCTTCTCTACCACATTTGAATCAAATGATCCACTCATCAGCAAGCTGTCCAAAAGTTTCATACCGATCCCAATTATTTGATTCAGGTGTGTTGGTGGAGGGAGACATGGAAAACAGACTGGATAGGGGTTCTCGGGGATCAGAGTTGGACACCCCTGCTGTAGCCCATCCCAGCTGACTCCTTGCGAAAGGCAGTCTACCAGTCAGCCAGGTGATGGACAAAGAGAGACAATTGACCATTTACACTCATAATCATACCACCACCGGTGGGAATAAAACCCATACCTGCCCACACCTAATTTTCTGCACCGCTTTATCCTCATTCGGGTCACGGGGGGTGCTGAAGACTATCCGAGCTGTCTCCGTGCCAGAGGCAAGGGACACCCTGAAGCGGTGGCCTGCTAATCGCATGGCACAAGGGGACAGACAACCATGCACACTCACACCCATACCTAGGGGCAATTATGTGTCCAATCAGCCCCAGTGATTCGTTGAATGCTTCAATATGAAAACACACCTGGAAGCAGTGCAGCCAGGGGGAAAACCAATGAAATGAAGCTAACAGAAAATTTGGAATTATTTAATAAGTATTGATGGACAAACTATAATATATGATTCAGATATTTCTTAGGCCAGCAGAGAAGGCCTTGAAGGCCCTGACGGCCCATGACTGGTATAAAGTGCATGGCACTGTTTTGTCACTGCCATGATCAGGAAAATGCAAGCTCTCACCTGCTGCTGAGAGAAAATTGGTCAGGAGAGTGAAGATTCAACAAATCAAAGTTCTGTGGTCAGACGAAACAAAAATCGAGCTGATTGGCCACAATACCTAGCAATATGTTTGGTGGAGAAAAAGTGAGGCCTTTAACCCCAACTACACCATGCCTACCGTCAAGCACGGTGGTGGTAGTATTATGATGTGGGGCTGTTTCGCTACCAATGGAACTGGTGCTTTACAGAGGGTAAATGGGATAATGAAGAAGGAGGATTACCTTCAATTTTTTTAAGATAACCTAAAGTCATCAGCCCTAAGATTGGGTCTTGGATAGAGTTGGGTGTTCCAACAGCACAATGACCCCAAACAAACATCAAACATGGTAATGGAATGGCTAAATCAGGCTAGAATTAAGGCTTTCGAATGGCCTTCCCAAAGTCATAACTTAAACCCCATTGAGAACTTGTGGACAATGCTGAAGAAACAAATCCATGTCAGAAAGCCATCAAATCTAACTGAACTCCACCAATTCTGTCAAGAGGAGTGGTTAAAGATTCAACCAGAAGCTTGTGGATGGCTACGAAACGCGCCTAATTGAAGTTAAAATGGCCAAGGGACACGTTACCAAATATTAGCACTGCTGTATGTATATTTTTGACCCAGCAGATTTGATCACTTTTTCTGTTCACCCATAATAAAGTCATATAATAACCAAACTTCATGAATGTTTTTTTGTGACAAAGTATCTGTTCCAATCACTCTATCAGAGAAAAATCAGAGTTGTAGAAATAACTGCAAACTCAAGAGAGCCATGACATTATGTTCTTCACAAGTGTATGTAAACTTTTGACCACAACCTTTAGGTATGGTGTGAGCGCGAATGGTTATCTGTCTCCTTCTGCGCTGTGATTGGTTGCCCAACATTTAAGGGTGTCCAACACAATTACCGCTAAAAATATATATTTGTGTGAATCGATGTTTGTGTCCTTGTGACCTGTGTTTGGCTGGCAACTGATTCAGGGTGTCCCTGCCTGGTGCCCATAGTAGGCAGGGATAGGCTGCAGCACCCTTCAAGACCCGTATGAGTATAAGTCTTTTGGGAAATGAACAAATGCATGATTAGCGACTAAAACAGGAACATTTGTAATATTTTGACAGAAGAATAGAAAATATAATGTTCCCCCATTCTGCCAATGGGGGAACATTTGATTTAGGACACTTGTATAATGAAGCCCAGTGGACCCAAAACAATCTATTTTTAATATAACAAAGGTAGCCACTAATAGTGGGCTAGCCAGAAGGGCAACTCACATATTTGCATAACTTGAAGGTTAAGTTTGACTTGGTTTTCAGGCACAACGCTAACTCGGTAGCCACGTTTTAACGCTCCTTTCTTCCTAAATTCTAAAAGTCCCATCAACGGTGGGCAGGACTGCCCAGGGGTCAACTTTGAGTATCAGCTGTGCAACACGGACGAGTGCCCGAAGCACTTTGAGGACTTCCGAGCCCAGCAGTGTCAGCTCCGCAACACCCACTTCGAGTTTCAAAGCACCAAGCACCACTGGCTACCCTACGAGCATCCGGATGGTGAGTTGGTGTGGGGAGGGGATCCTTGGGGTCTGGGCATCGTTATGTAAAGGTGTTGCCAGGCAGCAATGTAAAGGAAAGGTCACATTTGCATGTACTGTGGAAAGGGCTAAACAGCTATAATATGTAGTTTAAAAAGTGCTGCTGTTGTCCATATGACTACAACTTTGTTTTCCATGGCTACAAAATCATCCTGCTACAAATACCATTGCTTTATTACCCAAGTTCTCTTTTGCACAAGTACAAGTTACATATGATAAAGTACAAGGTGCATTTTCCACAACTACAGGCTGTTTACGACCTAATTTATTTGCAAATACTTCAACATCTTAGCCATTATCTCGCAATACAGTATATAATAAATGGAACTGATTTGATTCGATGAAAAGATCCACAACTGTTCACAAACGGTCTTATTTTTTCTGACTTGGATTTATGGCATATAAAATGCCAAAAGGAGGCATGTCATTGTCTATAACCAAGTTATGAAAAATGGTTGTATTTTCCGTAACCCTTTCCTATTTTGTTCATCCTTCACCCTCACTAACCGCTAGTCTTTTACTATACATAAAAAATTAACATTTCTTTGAATTCAAATTTCAACCTATACCAAATATTTTTTTAAATATATTCTCTGCTTTTCATCACTTCAAGCCAATTAAATACTGACATTATTTTCGAGTTCTGCATTGCTGGAATTAGTGCCATAAAGTTGAAGGGAAAGTTTTTGGGTGGCTTTCCTTATGTGATAGATTTTGAAGCAGAAGACACACAGTGGCCTTTCCTGCATTTCATAGTTGATGCAAATTCTCAAGTGAGGCGGTAAAAAAGGGGATGGATGCAATTGCAGAGAAAGCTTTATTGAGTGAGACCCAAAACCGAGTGCAAATCAAAAACCACGGCAGCCAACATTTGGAAAAAAAGACATGGCTTGGAAGTGACAGGGAAGTAGTACTCCCACACAATAAAACAACAATAACTGAACAAAGAATGAGAACCTAAATACACTTACACAGGTTAATGGGACATATGAAACAGGTGAGTGACACATGAGGCCACGGATAGCTTGAGACAAGGCATGAAACAACATTTGAAAACAATGAACAACTATTATATATTTATATATATATATATATATATATATATATATATATATATATATATATATATATATATATATATATATATATATATATATATATATATATATATATATATATATATATATATATATATATATATATATATATATATATATATATATATATATATATATATATATATATATATATATATATGCTTATGTATATGTATGCTTATATATTTCGGCAACACGCTTATTTATTTATGTATTTATTCATGTATTTATTTATTAACTTACTTATTACCAATCTATTTATTTCTAAAATGCCCTCCTATTTCTGTATCCTCACCGTCTTGCTACTGTGACAACGAAATTTCCAAAATACGGGATGAAAAGTTATCCAGTACAATCCAATCCAAGTGTTGTCGGTCGGTTCGTGCCCTGAGATTGGCTGGCCACCAATTCAAGTTGTCGCCCACCTCGTGCCCGAAGTCAGTTGGGATAGGCTACAGCAGTGGTCTCAAACTGGTCCTCAAAGGGCCACAGTGGGTGCAGGTTTTCATTCCAACTCAACAAGGATGCCTTTTGCAAGTGCAATCAGTTAATTAGAGTCAGGTGATTCATCACCTGATTCGTTAAAATGTCGGCACTGGATCGGTTGGAACAAAAACCAGGACCCACTGCGGCCCTATGTGGAACCGGTTTGAGACCACTGGGCTACAGCATCCCCTTGACTCTTATGAGGATAAGCAGTTCAGAAAATCAATGAATAAAATTGTGCTCAATTAATTTAATGTTAATGCCTGCAATGCTTGTGTTGTAGGCAACAAGAGATGCCACCTGTACTGCCAGTCCAAGGAAACTGGTGATGTAGTGTACATGAAGCAACTGGTACACGATGGGACGCGATGCTCCTACAAGGACGCCTACAGTGTCTGCATTCGCGGCGAGTGTGTGGTAAGACATTTCATTTGTAACTTGTTTGGAGACAAGCAGGAGGAGGAACAAAACTGTTCAATCTTTCAATTTCTTATTTGTTTTGGGGCTCCCCTTATATTATTATTATTTTTTCCCCATCCGCCAATTTGAGCGTTACCCTCTGTTGCAAGTTTGAAACAAAAATGTTCATGATGCAAAATCTCTTTGGCTTCACGCTCCAAGTGTTTGTGGTTGCAGCGAAAACATGATTTTTTTAATAACCTACTCTACCTAGTCTTTATCATGGGAAAACAATATTGCAGTGATGCCAAGCCCATCCAATGACTTACCACTCCTTGCCCACCCGTTTCCTAGTTTGTGTGGTCTATTAAAATTGTAGGGGAGTTGGGGATCAAGGATGTAACTCTCCACCCCCAAGGAACATGATGTGTGCCCTAAATGTCTATTTACAAAGTGTACTATGCGAAACCAGGAGGGGTGATGGACAGGGTCCCACCCAAAACAAGTGAGGTGTGGGGGGGGCGCCCCCAGAATCTCATTCCATCCTCATGCCAGCTCCGACACTCCAGCCAGCAAATGGTTTGGCTGGGGCAGGGCGAAAACACTCACTCCCGATCTCTGGAGCCAACCAAAGTGTTGCAAGGACATTTCGCCTTCCACATCACTCAAAATATCAAAGGAAGTGATACCAAATTCCACATTCAGTGGCCTGTAAAATGAATTAATTCATTGACTGCCATTGACATTGCTAGATATCAAATTCATTTCAACCAGTTGATCTGGCTGGTCATGTTTTTGTGTCATTGACTGACGCCAAATCCATTTTGACTGGGAGGGGACGAATATTTGCTCTTTCCCAGTCAAAATGGCTTAGATGTCTAGCGTCATCAGTTGCATCCAATCAGTAATGTAAATGATCAAAATGAGTAACCTATAAGGAGATAAATGGTAACATCAAAGTATCCTCAGATGCCTCCTTTTCAAGATCTTTAGCCTAAACTGTCTTTAGTAATTGGTCTTCAAAGGTTCAAGGCCCTGATTGAAATCTTGACTTAATGAGACTGAAGGTGACGCTTTCTAATCTCTCTCCACATTTTGGGGTTCATCAGAAAGTCGGTTGTGACAGAGTAATTGGCTCCAACAAATTGGAAGACAAGTGTGGAGTCTGCGGAGGCGACAACTCCCACTGCCGCACCGTCAAGGGAACCTTCACACGGACCCCCAAAAAAGCAGGTAAGAAAAACAAGGGTTGCTTTAAAAAAATGAATAAGCTACTTATAAAGTGAATAAGTTTTAATAATGATTATACAAGCCCAACGTGCCACCAACCATTTTGGAAATAAATAAAATAGCACAAGCTGTTACTATTGTTATCCTTTTTATTCTGTCAGTTTTAGTTATCTAAGAATGAAAAGGTTAAACCCTCCATGCGTGAAGTTTCATTTAAATATGTACATCCAAAGACACTAGGCCCTAGTCACTAGGGGAAAACACAAAAGTACACTAAAGTTAAGATAATGGTAATAATAATAATAATAATATGTATATATAGTGAAATTAGAATACAGCTAAAAAATGGAAAATCTAAAATAAAATAATAACAAAAAAAGAAACATTTGAGGAAAATACCGTAATTTAATTAAAAATACAAAGGTTAAAATAAAAAAAACTAAAGAAAATATTTTTGGCGAAAAACTAAATGAAACGATTTTCTAAGTTAATGTCTCCATTTTTTGTTTTTAAAATGTATTATTCATTTTAAATGTTTTTAAAGATATTTTTCTTTAGTTTTAATTAATTTTCTATCTATTTGTAAATCTTTGAAAATACTCTTTACTTTTAAGATTGTCACATTTTTAGCTTTGTACATTTTTATATTTCGTTTTTTTAGTTGTTATGTAACAAAGTATTCTGATAATAAATTTTGTACGATATTTACTAAACAAAAAATTCAAGTTTAACTGAATTTACTGTGAATTAACTTTTAATTGGTTTACCAAGCCAATGACACCTAATAGAATAAAAGTGAGACAATTGCCAAAATTGTTAGGATTACTAGCCTTATTAATACCAGGGGAAAAAAAAGTCCTGCGTTCCTTTTTTTCAAGCTCAATCCTATTTTGCTTTTTATTTGTTAGTTTAATTGAAGCGCCGTCTTTCTGTTTATCTCCCCTTCTCAGGCAGGCTTTGCGACATTGACGACTGAGGCCATGTTTCAAAAACTTGGCTGTAATTTATTATCGCTGACATTCATTTTCTCAAGTTAGAAACTGAAGCTTTTTCTTTTTATCTGTTACATACTCATAACACCTTCCACAATAGCAATAATGAATTCAGAGTAACTGACAGCCAGGAATCCAGCGCTATGCAATGAACAGGAGTGAAAAAACGAATTATAATCATCTACTCAAGCAAAGGCACTGTTCCTGTGACAAAATTTGAAACTAGTTCAAGTACTGGTGTCAAACTTTACTGGAATTAAACCAAGCATGTAGCAACTTTAAAGTTTACACAAAGTAAAGTTAAAGTGTCAGATAGACATTTAAAATAATCCTGAGGTTCTCAGATATTGATAGTGGCTAAAACATCCCGTGTTTTGTGTCTATGCAATGTAATGATTGTTGATCCTGTTCACAAAAATAACTTGTGGAGATTTAATAGCCTACATCAATCAGATTATGGTAGCACGCAAAAGGCATCTAAGGGATATTAGACACTATGTGCAACAATGACACATTGAAAGTGATTTCTCTCCTCCTAATTCAAATGGAGGCAATAATTACTAATTAAGAAACTTGATGTAAATCATAATATCCATGCTTATTAGCAACATTAAAGCACTTAAACAAATGATAGCAATTATGATAACTCAGTTAGTTGCAATTGCTTTTTGAATACAGTATTATATTAAATCGTCTGCCTTTGACAGCTCTAGACGTCCAATCCATTTGAATGAATGCAATGAATTGGATCTCCGGCGCAATCAATGGCACCCAATGAATTAATAAAGCCTTTTTTATGGCATTAAACAACTTTAGAGGTTCCTCTGTGATTGGGGTTGAATTATTTTTTTCTATTGTTTTTATTAGATTTCACCTTTATAACCCCACCTGGCAGCTGAGTCCAAATTTAGATATTAGACAATACTTTGTCACCTGTTGCAACCTCGCTAATAGTGTCCCACGGCTCCACATCCGTCTCACAAATTCTCCTCGCAGGCGTCATGGGGCCAAGTGATTCGCTATGCCACTGTGATCCGATAGGATCCGACCGGACGCCCTCAAACAGATTAACAGCTTTGTTTCATTCCAAAAGGGAAAACCAGAGGAGCCTTCACATTGCCCAAAGGAGCTCGAAATGTCTTTTTAAATGAGAGCGAGGAGTTTAGAAATGTCATGGGTGAGTCAAGGGAAGTTTGTAAGAGCGGTGGACATCCCTGCCAGACTTTGCTGCCCCACTAGTCTACTAATAAGTATGTTTTTGTGTGTTGTTGAGTGGGGGGTGGGGGGTTGATGCTTATGTTTGGTTTTCATTCACACCTGAAAGGGATACTTAAAAAAAAACAACTGAAGCTTCGTGACAAAATATGCTTGTGTGCCAAATTACACAGCCTCCTTGGCAGGGATAACACATCATTTTAATATAGCAAGTTGCCTCTTTCATATTCCTGAGTGTCCCATTATGAGTGAATGAAAACCTCTTTATAATAATGACGTCGTTCTTCACCTCTTCTTCTGGGGCTGCTTTGTAGAGCAAAGCATGCGAGATGTCCACCCCTGCAAATGTGCTATCCGCTCATCTTATCCGCCTTGTCTGTGTTTCTGTTTTGTTCTTTCTTTTCCCACCCACGCCAAAGGCTACCTTAAGATGTTTCTTATTCCTCCTGGAGCTAGACATGTGATCGTCCAAGAACACGAGGCCTCCCCTCAAATTCTTGGTAAGTGTGACGGCGCCATGCTAGCGAGTGGATAATGACCCATCCTCTTATCTACTTAACGAGCTGATTGGAAAATTATAAAATGGAAAATTCTTATACATCTTTCATGAAGGCCTTGTAAATTTAATGGATCTCGCTTTTATTTTAAATAAAATATGGGTTAACGAGGCAATTGGGACCTTTAAAAAATGCGAATGAAATCACAAAGGAAATTTACATCAACATTTTTATAGTGTCATTAATGGGATTTGTTTGCCTCCCGTGGAATCGATACTGTACCAATACCACGTTTTGATGAACAAAAAAAAAAATATATATATATATATATATATATATATATATATATATATATATATATATATACATATATATATATATATATATATATATATATATATATATATATATATATATATATATATATATATATATATATATATATATATATATATATATATATATATATATATATATATATTATAATTTATATTTTTCTTAATTTCAAAAAAAAAAATTACCCCCCTGTATATAGTACACCATATAGAATACGGGTAGAGAGAGTGAAATTCATGTTATAACAAAAAAAACTAAAATATGTTGTTTCAATGTAATATTTGTATTTTTTTTCTTTTTCCAAAAAAAATCCGCCAAGCTCTGAGTCCGCGGTAGCTGAACCGCGAAATAGCGAGGGAATACTGTATACAATTATACTTAATTTTTTTTTAGGTCATTGCTATCATGGCTTGTCAGACACCACTTCAACACATTTTAAATATATGATTAGAATAAATGTACAATTCATTTCAAGTGGGAGGGGTAGCTGCGAATGAACAAACTTCCACTTCAGATGGAATGGATGTCCGACTGATTAATCAACTTCAATTCAAGCATACATTTCCAGGCAAGTGTGTGTATATATATATATATATATATATATATATATATATATATATATATATATATATATATATATATATATATATATATATATATATATATATATATATATATATATATATATATATATATATATATATATATATATATATATATATATATATATATATATATATATATATATATATATATATATATATATATATATATATATATATATATATATATATATGGCGCATTACATTTAAAGCCGCGGTGTCAGAAACAAGTGCTATTTCTGTATTTGACACACGCAAAGGACGCACCGTTTTTAAAGACGGAGCCAGGCATGGCAAAACATACATCAGCTTAAGCATACGGACACACGCTAAAATCACGTTTTTAAAAAGGCAATTGAAGCAAAACTGAGTACGATTGTACTATGTTTAGCCATTTTACAATGTACTCACGTCATCACCACAAATCCATCAAAGTCCTAATGTTCGGTGTCCTAGCGTAACTAGCCCGGCGCTGCCAGCCGCGCTTTGTAAAGCTGTGTCGATGTCCAGGCCACAATCCATTCGCAAATATTAGCTACCTAGTAGCTAGCGTAACTAGCCCGGCGCTGCCTGCCATCAATCAAATTGTCTGTAGGTGTGAGCGTGTGCATGCATGGTTGCCAGTCTTGATGTGTCATGTGATTGGCCGGGCAACCTATTCAGGGTATACCACTGCTACTGCCTGCTGGGATAGACTCCAGTACCCCTGCAACTCTCGTGAGGATACGCAGCTCAAAAAAAAAGTTTCTTATCAGTTATTTGAACGAATAACCGTGTCTACAAACTTCAAATTTATAATGAATCAACGAGGCTGAGACATTGGTAAAAGCTGTAGTAAACACGCTTCCCGCAGCTAATGAATTCCTCTATGTAAATTTCAGATCAGGCTCTGATTTGATTGTCAGTAAGTCAAAACATCATTTTTATCTTGTTACTTTCTTTCAAACAGCATTGTGATGAAATGGCGTGTGGCCCCAGGGATTCACAATTGGTGCCTTATTTTTTTTTTACCCTGGGAAATAATCTTGATTAAAATCCAGGACTGACTGATTGTTTTCAATATCAGAAGGGATCTCACTGAATGTGAAGATAGATATTAGCGTTGCCTTGAGATGAGACGTTGACAGTCACTTTGCTTTTAGCATTATGTTTATCATGTCTAAGCTTGGAAAAATGCTAATTGATGTTATTTATTGAGTCAGCTACAGCTTTAATAATGTTGTCGGACTCCCGCTGCTCTCCACTAGAGCTTGAATTACAGGTCACAGTCACTTAAGTCTGTGCACTATGGACATACTAAATCAAGTTAACCAATGCATCTAATGGAACATTAATAATCCACATTTACATCAGATTCAATGGTGAAAAGAAATATGTTAGATTTTCATGCTGCATAAAAGTAAAAATGGCATGCTGTTTTCAAAATTGGACGTAGTTTTATCTCGAGCTTGTTAAGTTTTTCTTTCCACAGCATACCTAGCTATCATCACTACCTATGCTTGTCATTATGCTGCATAAACAGGCACACATTTTGAATTAAAGCCCGGTCTGTCTGTCTGCCGGGCTTTTAAAGCACTGGGGGCAACTGGGTATACTGTATTTTATTTGAAGGAAAACGGGACTCCTATACTTTTTAAACTTAACGTGATCAAAATAGGATCAGTTTTTGATTTCATAACCAAAGATTAGAGGAAAAGGTTATTCAATGATATGCGGATTTCTATGTACCATACAATAATACCTTAACATATGAGTGCCCAACATACGAGCAATTATAGATACTGGTAAAATACGGAACAAATATTTGCATTGAGATACGATACAAATTTTGAGATACGAGCATATGAGACAGCTAGGCGCGAGAGGCTGCTTATGATTTTAGCGCACTCTCCCTTGTAAAAAGATCTCTACGAGCACAGGGCGAAGCGTTGCATTTTTTCCATGTTTTTTTGCAAACAGGTGCAATGAAGGATAGTGCGAAGAAAAAGTGTATAATGACAATCGATATTAGGCACGAACTAATTAAAAAAACATGAGTAGTGAATGCGTGACGGAGCTGGCACGGCAATACAACAGTTTTTCAACAATATGTACCATCCTAAAGCAGAAAGACTCTATTAAGGATATCAAGCCTTGCAAACATTAACCATAATTTCCAATCTGCACAGTGACATTCATAACAAGATGGAGAGCCTTTTGATAAAAGATAAAGAGTTCGCGGGAGAACGCGTGACCCAGCTAATAGCGTGACCGAGTTGATAACATACGAAAAAGCCAGTGGAATTTCCATGAATTTAAGAGCAAAGCAAGCATCTGAAAAAGGGGAGCCTTCAACTCCACCAGAACCCTTCATTTAAGTTAAATTTATTTTTACGTGTGTTTTGTTACGAGCGCGTTGCCGTCCAACAAGTCTCTCTCAGTCTCTCTCTCTCTCTTTCTCTCACTCTCTCTCCCCTGCGCGCAGCCCGGGTTGTACTTAATAATGTCTCATTTTAGTATTAAACATCATAACCACTAGTTATTTGTTACTCTGTTTTTTGTATATTAATGTTCTGGGCACCTCCCTATGCCATTTAGTATTTTCTTCAATTGACGGAGATAGACGTCCAATCTATTTTGTCTCATTCTGAATATCCATTTGCTCATCTCAGTGAAAATAGATTGGATGTCCATCTCTGTCAATGGCAGTCATTGAGCTTACGGTTTGGGCACCTTCTCTGCACCATCTGATCATATTTCATGTAATGTAAATCCATCCTTTTTCCATCGCAATGTTGTGGATAGTTCCTCAGCAGGGTAGTTCCAAAACTCGTTAGAATAGTCTGGCCATCTGCATAATTGATTTGTAATCATTGATTGATTGAATAAAAACGTTGATTACAGCAATCAAGAACCAAGCAACGGGTCACTACATCCTCAATGGTAAAGGAGAGGAGGTAAAGTCCAGGAGTTTCATCGATTTGGGTGTGGAGTGGCACTACATGGTTGACGAAGATGTGGAGACAATACACACCGATGGACCTCTACACAACCCAGTAGTGGTTCTGGTAAGAAGGAATCTATTTATCAAATAGGGTCTCCACTTTGTTCAGGAAGTATTGATATCTCGCGTTTTTACTGATTCGTTCATGTGACATAAGTACCAACAGCAGCAGTTGACTTTGCCTGTTTCATTTCATAACATGTGTCATTAATATGTGCTAACAGCAGATTTCTCAATTAATTTTTCATTTAAAGACTTTTTATATCTTAAAGAGAACCTAAAATATACAAATTTCTGTGGTTGCAAGTACTTATGTTGACTGTTCAAGGTGCAAATGAGGCAACAAAGAAATCCTCTGATAGAATGAGCAATGTGGACACACATAATCAAACAAGAAGTCATTGGCAAGAGGGTTTCATTCAAACATGAAAAGGAATTAGAGAAGGAGCACTTGCGGTTTCACCTTCAATATAGATTAATTACAGATTACTTGATTAAAGGACAAAATAAGACTCTAGTTTGCAGAGCAGAGTATGAGCTCTATTTCAGAAAGTAATGTCTAAGACTGGATGTCTTAAACTCATTCCGTGCGGTAGAAAGTATTGGGTCATTCGTCTTCCGAACCACTTTTCCTGACAAGGGTCACGGGGGGTGCTCTAGCTTATCCCAGCATCCTACAGACACCAGTAGAGTGTCAACCGGAATCGGTGGCCAGGCAATCACAGGGCACTAGGACATGGACAACCATTCATGCTCACACTCATACTTAGGGGTAATTTAGAGCGTTCAACCAACCTATTATGCATTTTTGGAGGATGTGGGAGGAAACCGGTGAACCGTAAAAAAAAAAAAAAAAACACAAAAGCCCGCACAGGCCAACTCATCTCTAGGTATTAGACGATCATGTAGCGTTGAATCATCCTTCCGTGAATTAAAAAGAAATTATCACCCATCCAATTGAAATAGGAGAGATGGAAGCAAATGAATGCCAATGGCAGCAAATGAGTTAAAATTTGAATTCAAGCCATTGTCATCTTTATGACCTTTGACCCTTTCTCTTCGCATCATATCCCATATAGCCACCCGGCAAATCTGAATTAGTCCGCAGTGTTTGCGGGATTGTAGTCCAACCAACCAAGGGGACACCTTTTCACCAATATGGCATTTTATAAGTTTAATCAATTGATTGTAATCAGGTCCTGCTTTTTTTTAACAGAAACCGCTTTGCTTTAACTGTCTGAGACGGATCGATGGGAAACTATAGTGGCCTTCGAGGGCTGGTTTGGAGACACAAGGGCTGGTTTGGAGACTTCAGGGCGAATCCTTTATCAAGAAATTTTCTGACCTTTGTGACCTTATTAAGATTTATTAGCTCTTCAGTTTTATATTACAAAGAAGTCAAGAACGAACTAGGAGAATGAAAGAAATGAAATGACGCCTATCCCAATTTGCAGTTTTTTGAGGAGTTACCCTGTATTTTCAGTTGGAAATGGGAGATTTTAAGGTTCATGGTCACAGGGGTCAGAAATGTGAGTGTTTTTAAGATAAGTCAAGAAGAAACAAGAGTACCCAAGAGAGTAAATCTTGGCCTGAGCAGCCAATTCCATTTCGGTGACATTTGACCTCATTACACCAAATGAAATCTTGTCTTCCATTTCATATTACAAAGTGCAAATTGTGCCTTTTGTGAATAAATCTGTGGTTTCCTAACACTGATCCTCTTCATATCTTACAGATCATACCGAAAGACAATGACACGCGCTCCACTCTGATGTATAAGTACATCATCCACGAAGATTCGGTGCCTGTCAATAACAACAACGTCATCCAGGAAGACACGTATGAGTGGGCGCTCAAGAGCTGGTCTCCATGCTCGAAGCCTTGCGCCGGAGGTAAAGGATGCAGCTACAAGACAAAACATTAATTTCCACTTCAATCCGTGCTTACTGGATATTAAATCGTGAGTATTCTAACAAAACCTTGCATTATTTTTGAAATCGTTCTAGGATATCAGTACACCAAGTACGGTTGTCGAAAAAAGGGTGACACAAAGATGGTCCACAGAGGCTACTGTGACATCGGCAAGAAGCCCAAACCTATACGTCGCATGTGCAACCTGCAGGAATGCACGCAGCCCCAGTGAGTGGTGTCATTACTAAAATGTCAGTTACCCATAAAAGACCAGTCTTGAATGTTATAATACGACTAGTAGCAAATGTAGTGATCGTAATAGGACGATCTGCAGTGGCAATACTGGTCAGTTTAATTGTACAGTTGTCATTTACATTAAATATGTAATACATTTACAATATTCATTAAAAAAACAATTTTGATTTAAGAAGTACTATATATGGCGGCCCAGTGTACGAGTGGTTAGTGCACCGGACTCACAATTGTGGGGTCCAGGGTTCCATCCCGGGTTGGTAGCATTGTGTGAAGTTTGCATATTTTCCCAGTGTGCGGGTTTTCTCAGGGTACTCAACCACCATGGAAACCATATCATCATATTAGAATCGTCAACATCTAACAAGATTCTGATTACCGCATTCATTTATCGGTTTGGAATTAGGCTGTGTGTTACTATGAAAAATCACAGTATTATTGGGGAGGGCAGCTCAGCGGCAAAGTGGTTAGCGCGTCGGCCTCACAGAGGGGCACCTGGGTTCAAATCCAGGTCGGTCCACCTGTGTGGAGTTTGCATGTTCTCTCTGGGCCTGCGTGGGTTTTCTCTGGGTACTCAGGTTTCCTCCCACATTCCAAAACGACATGCATGGTAGGCTGATTGGAGACTCTGAATTGCCCCTAGGTATGAGTGTGGGCATGAATGGTTGTTTGTCTCCTTGTGTCCTGCGATTGGCTGGCCACCAATTCAGGGTGTCCCCCACCTCTGGCCCGAAGTCATCTGGGTTAGGCTACAGCACCCTCTGCGACCCTAGTGAGGAAAATGTGGTTCAGAAAATAAGATGAAAAGTTGGGGACACCTGGCCACTTGGCATGACCCATGACATGAGTCTTTTCTATCGTGTAAGGATCTCCAGACCTCCAAGCACTCAAAAATGCTCTCTAGGCCCACGCTTATTCAGAGAATTGATGTTAAATCTAACCACAATCTTTTTCCTCTATTTTGCACTCAGGTGGATTGCAGAAGAGTGGGAGCACTGCACACGAACGTGCGGCAGCTTGGGTTTCCAGACACGTACGGTGCGCTGTGTCCAGCTGCTACATGACGTTGCCAATCGCTCTGTGCACAGCAAATACTGCGGTGCTGACCGGCCTGAAACGCGCAGGCCCTGCAACCGCATAGCCTGCCCCTCACACTGGAGGACCGGAGCATGGTCTGAGGTAAGCTTTTCCATTGTTGTTTTATGGATATAATATCTGTGCATCTGTAGGTCTAGTCCCATCAATGGCAGTCAATTCATTAACAAGTTATTGACCCTGAAAGGGAAGTGACCCATGTAAGACCAAATTATCTAGCTATTCATGTGAGATTTCTCGATAATAATCAACTTCAATGTTTGCCTGATGGTGACGTACAGTGAGCAGATTCTTGTGCCAGGTTGGCAGAGTGAGAATTCCCCCGGGCGGCAATTGCCTCATCTCTAAAAGTTGCTGCCAATAACTTGTAATCTTGAAAGCTCCACATTGACAAGGACTAAGTAACTCTTTGAAACTTGTTCAAAGTTTTAAATGGGATTTTGATGAACGGGAAAAACAAAATATTTGCAAATATTGAAAGACTTCATCAAGGTATTTCATTTCTAGAAGGTCAGGGATGCTAAATTCATCTTTATCGCACAAGTATTTAAGTCAAAGGTCTCCAAACTATTCCACAAAGGGCCACAGTGACTACAGGATTTAGGACTAATTTAACTCAATGAGCATTGACGTCAGTTGTCGTCCAATCCATTTTGACTAAGAAGGCCTAAATGACCATTGATCATCTTTGTTTGTATATAAAAAAAAAAATCTGTAGTCCTTGAAAGATTGAGGATATATTTGGTGGATGTTGATTTTTTTTCTTTTTCTATATAAAATTAACTGGAAATAATTGAATAAATAAATAAATAAATAAATGGGCGTGCAGACAGACAGGTCCAGGTCGGTCCACTTGCGTGGAGTTTGCATGTTCTCCCAGGGCCTGCGTGGGTTTCCTGCAGGTACTTCGGTTTCCTCCCACGTTCCAAAAAACATGCGTGGTAGGCAGATTGGACTCTCTAAATTGCCCCTTGGTATGGGTGTAAGTGTGCATGTTTGCATCTCCTTGTGTCCTGGCCACCGATTCAGGGTGTCGCCCACCTCTGGCCTGGAGAGAGCTGGGATTGGCTCCAGCATCCCCCGCGACCCTGATGAGGATAAAGCGGTTGATGAGGGACATGAGACAGACAGACAGATACAGATAGATAGGTAGATAAATTAATTAATAAATACGAGATTGATTGTAGGTTTCCTTTCCCCATGATTTCTGAAAAATAAATGACTAAATTGAGTTTTACATTTATTTTCCTTTGGTAAATATCCAGGGCTACCTCGTGATTTAGAGGTTAATTCGCCTAACTTTGGTGCAGGCAGGCGCAGCCTCGCTTCCTGCTGGTGGTGATATGATTGATCGTTTGTCTCTCTCTGCCCTATGACTGATATGACCACTTTAGGGTGTTGTCTGCCTATCGCCTGAAGACAGCTGGGATAGGCTCCAGCAATCCCCGTAACCCTTTGAAGGATGGGCCGAATGGAAGATGAATGAATGGTGAATATAAAATCAAAATAAAGAGAACACCCCCTTTTTTATAAAATTGAAATATGAATCAAGGTTCCTTTCGAAAGTGATGCAATTATCCCAGCCAATTATGGGCACCAGCCAGGGTACACTGAATCAGTAGCCAGGCAAACACAGGGCACAAGGAGACAGACAACCATTCACACTCACACCAAACCAGCGTACCCTGCATGTTTTTGGGATGTGGGAGGAAACCGGAGTACCCGAAGAAAACCCACACAAGTCTGGAGAGAACATGTAAACTCCATACAGTGAATCACGACCTAGGATCAAACCCAAAACCCCAGAACTGTGAGGCCAATGCGCTAACCAATCATCCGCCGCGCCGTCAGATTTGACCAGTAATTTACTTTTTTTTGTTTTATTCAAATTCTACTCTTCCATGCAGTGCTCAGTGACATGCGGCGAGGGCACAGAAAGACGATTGGTCTCCTGCCGAATCGGAGACCAGTGCGGCGGGGACAAGCCAGACAACGTTCGTGTATGTCGGCAGGGGCCCTGCCACGGTGAGAATCTTCAGTTGTCAAAGCTTTCAAATTTGGAAGTTTTTTTTTTTTTTGGTGAGACTGCGCGCGTGTGTAGTGTTTAATTTTTTTTAATTGACATATTTATAAATATAAAAGTTCTTATAAAATATATAAAATGGGTGATATAAAAACATGATCTTTTTGACAAACATCGGAAATGATAATGGGGAATAAAGTATTCATAGTATCTTAAACCTTATAATATTCCATTTGAAAAAGAGCCTAAGGTTCTCCTTTTTTTAATTCTTTCCTTTAAATATTGTCTACCTGTCTGAAAGCATTCTTTTAAATCTGCTAATGAGATTCCCCACAGCTACAACATCTTACCCACAATAACGTGCAATGCATCCTGAAAATTACTAAAATTTCTAATACAGTGGTACTTCCACTTACAAACTAAATTGGTCTTAAAATGAATTACAAGCATGCAAAAAACTAACAGTAGGCAACAGAGAGAGAGAGCACATAAACATATGAACGCACATCTACATAATACAATTGCCTTTGACAACTTTTAATAATGTTTCCATAATGTTACGGACAGACGTAGTCAACATGGACAATCGCACGACTCGTAAACACTTTCTGAATGTGCTTTTTCCTACGAAGACAAAACATTTGTGAAATGTTTCCAGTATTTCTTTGACTTTTGCTGTTGGAATGCTTGCTCTTTCTCCTGTTAGACCATCTTGTTATATTCCTCCATTTAATGTGTTCCATTAACTCTAGTTTATTCAGTTCCTCCGTTGAGGGTTCATTTTTGTGCCCCTCAACCAACTTGTCAATGTCCTCTTAGCTGACCACTTCTTTTCATTTGCACTGGTAAATTTCTTGGAAGACATCATGATAAAACCAAAAGAAGCTGATTCATCCACAATTGGAAAAACTTAACAAAAAACATCGTCAGAACTCCGTGATAACGAATGGCGGTCAAAAGTACGTAAGAGAATTTGGAAACAGGGAAATTGATTGTTGTGAGACAGACAATGAGAGCCCAGTAGAGTGTAGTGATATTGTAAAGTAAGAATCAATGCATCCGCAAAACTTTCAAGATAAAATAACCGATATGGGAAATATATTGACGTTTGGGGGATTTCGTAATTTGGATCTTGTTTTCGTATCTTGAGACACAATTTGCATATAAACAGCTTTTGTAAACTAACAATTTCGGACCTAGAGACATTCGTTGTCAATATATACATTCATTCCTTTTCTGTACTGCTTATCCTCACAAGGGTCGCAGGGGAATGCTGGAGCCTATTGCAGCTGAATTCAGGCACCAGGCAGGCGTTAACCTGAATTCGGGGGCCAGCCAATCGCATGCACAAGGAGACAGAAAACCACACGCAGACACATAAACATAATTAGTATGTAATATATCTTAGGTGTCAGGGGTGCCCAATATTCAGTGCCGTGAAAAATATATTTATCATACAAACGCAGGTTTCAAACCATCAAATAAAATTTTGTCTAATACAGAGACAACCCAAGGAACCCGAGAAAATGGAATTCATAAATGATTTCATTTTCCAAGGCAGAAAAAATACAAACTTGTCTGGCCCTCTGTGAAAAAGTAGTGTTCCCTCACTTATCGCGGTTAATGGGGACCGGGACCACGCGCAATAAGTGCATTTCTGAGAAGTAGGGATTCCCCTTAAAAATGCTTAATTTGAATTTAATTCCAAATTTTGATTTTTTATTTATTTTTTATTTTTTTACCCACCTGTATACAGTACACCATATAGAATACGGGTAGAGAGAGTGAAATTCATGTTATAACAAAAAAACTGTAAAATATGTTGTTTCAATGTAATATTTGTATTTTTTTCCCCAAAAAAACCTGTGAACCTCTGAGTCCGCGATAGCTGAACCGCGAAGTAGCGGGGGAACACTGTAATTGCTCTCATTTGTTAAAACACTAAACATCTGTGGCTACTCACAATGATGGAAAAGCTGAGTTCAATTTCATAGGCCACATCCACACCTTATCTCCACAACGTGTTGAATCAAGAGAATAGTTAAACAGAATGTGTCAGATAAAGTGAAGTAGGCTATAAGATCAGAGCATCATGCCACAATCCAGAGAAAGGTGAAAAAAAGTGATCGACATCTATCAGTCTGGAAAAGGTCACAAAGCCATTTCCTAAGCTTTGGGGCTCCAGCGAACCACTGTCAGAGCCATTATCCACAAAGGAGTGAACTGGAAACAGCGGCAAACCTTCCCCGGAGTGGTTGGCCAGCTAAAATTAGTTCAAGAGTATGACGATAACTCATCCAGGAGGTCACAAAAGAACCCAGAAAATAATGGATAGAACTGCAGGCCTTGCTGGCCTCAGTCAAGGTCAATGTTCGCGACTCTACTATAAGAATAACACTGGCCAAAGCTGGCATCCATGGTAGAGTTCCAAGCAAAAATGCCAAAAAACATTTCGATGATCTTCCACACTTTTGGAAGAACATTGTGTGGACTCATGAGTCAAAAGTTGAACTTATTGGAAGGAGTGGGTTACATCTGGCGAAAAAATGGCAAAGCATTTCATCAAAAAAACACCTACATACCAACAGTGAATGATGGCGGTGGCAGTGTAATGGTCTGGGGATGCTTTTCTGCCTCAGGACCAGGATGACTTGCTGTAATTGATGGAAGAATGAATTCCGCTGTCTACCAGCGAATTTTGAAGGAGAATGTCCGGCGGTCAGTTTGTGCTCGCAAGACAATTATCCAAAGCACACCAGCAAGTCCACTTCAGAATAGGTAAAAAAAACATAAATGTTTTGCAGTGGCCATGTCAAAGTCCGGATTTAAATATCCTATTGAAATTCTGTGGTGTAATCAGAAATAGGCTGTTCATGCTATAAAAATTCTGCACAGAAGAGTGGGCCAAAATTCCTCCAAAGCGATGTAAAAGACTCATAACAAATTATCGTTTGAACGCTTGTTTTTAGTTATTGCTGCCAAAGGTGGGACAACCCGTGATTAGGTTCCGGGAGCAATTACTTTTTCACAGAGGGCCAGACAAGTATGTTATTTTGTTTCTGCCTTAGTAAATAAAATCATCATTTAGAAACTGCATATGCAAAACACAGGGCCTGCATGGGTTTTCTCCAGGTACTCCGGTTTCCTCCCACATTCCAAAGACATGCATGATAGGCTGATTGGACACTCTAAATTGGCAGTATTGGGCGGCAATAAATGTACCAGACTTGCTTAAAAATAGCAGTTTTTACTTTAATCACAATCTAACTTTGTCAAATGACAATTTACATGACTAAAACTTAGCAACCACATTCACCACCTTCCCACTGGTCAATCAACTTTCTTCTTCTTAATGTTTTTATGAATGGACTAAACTGCTGCCATTGTAAGCAATAATCAATCACTTCTAGCACTCCCAATCCAAATGGATTGGTCGTCTATCCCGACAGTAGTGTCGACCCGTTGCCATTTAGACTACAGTTGTCGACTTCTTGAGTTGTACTCTGACCACAATAAAATCGAACAACAAAGTATTGCAGGCTGGATGAAGTCCAACAGTACTTTAACTTGTAATGAATAAATACTGTAAGTGTAGTAGGGAGGCCATGATGGTGTCCATGGAACCTTGCTACATTTACAAGCAAACCCTTGAATATATTTCAGTCACTGCCAACATTTAATAAGAAACTAACCCATGCTGGTGTCCATGGAAACTTGCTACATTTATTCGTGGACCCTTGTGTCTAACTCACTCACAGACGACATTTAACAAGGAATTAATCTATAGATTTAGTATTTTCTTTGACACTTTTTCCCTGCGATCGGCTGGGCACCATTCATAGTCTCTGGCCCAGAGTCTGCTGAGATAGGCTCCAGCACCCCCTGTGACCATAATGAGGATAAAGCGGTTCAGAAAATGAGATGAGGCTCATCAAAGGTTGTACCACAACCACCTTGCAGCATGTATGAGTTATCAACAACCCAGTCATGTCTGGGCAGTAATTAAAATCAGTTTCTTTCGACAGGACAATTACAGCTCTACAGTAGCTAATGTATGCCTTTTCATGAATAGTTGAAGACACAATTGTAAAAAAAAATACACAATTTTGTTAGATAACCTTACTGGAAATGTTTCATTTCTTTGGTGAATTCTTGTGTTCCATTAGTACTACTGTCAGTACCTATACGGCTCTCTAATGATATTTTTGCTAATACAAAATTACTATGTTTTAAGAAAAAGCAAGCTGATGCTGCAAAAGATTTAGTTCCCAACATTTGATCATTTGCAATGAGTAACTTGCATGATGATGCCTTGATATTTATAAAATAGTCATTTAAAAACAAGATAGCAATGTAAGAATTTTAATGTCAATACACTTTGATGGGAACATCGCTCCTATAATCATGGCTGCCTTGAGTACATTTTGATAGAGGTTCATGACAGGTTTTTGCCTGGAAATGATTTTATCACGAGTAGACCGAGCAGTGAGTGATTCACTGCCACCCTCCTATTTCAAATGGTTTGGATGTCTAGCACTGTCAAGGGCAGCCACTGAGATAAAGCAGTGTCTGAACAAGTGATGATAGAAAATACTTTTGTTCAAGTGGGTATGCAGTCATTTGTATCAAATACAGCAGCTAGTGTATATGAGAACAAGCCATGATAGAAAATACTTTGGTTCAAGTGACTATGCAGTCATCTAGTATGAAATCCCACAGCTGGTGTATATGAGAATTGGTCTCTGGAGCCCAAAAGAAATTGTATTGGTGCAACACGACTTGAAATATCGGTGGAAACACACTCAACAGGTTGGCATTTTTGTGTTGATTACTCTGAAAACGCTGACTGGGAAAGAGCTCATGTGATTTCAAAACTGAGTAACAATCTTCAAATGTACCTCTCTAAAATGACAAGATATTTGCCCACCATCTTAATCTGTTGTTTCGATGAACAAGTGATCATTACTCTCCGCTGAACTCTCGCTCTTTGATGTGCTTTGACTTGTAGATGAGCCCTGCCACGGAGACAAATCTATCTTCTGCCAAATGGAAGTTCTGGCTCGATACTGCTCCATCCCTGGATATCACAAACTTTGCTGCGAGTCGTGCAGCAAAAGGATTGGTGGTGGGGCTGTTTTTTCAGAGCCCGAAGACCGCCTACGCTTCGGTTCTGCCTCTCAGCTGCTGGAGACACTAATGGCTAACGTCACACGCACCGGGAAACGACAAAACGGCAGTAAACCACAACAAAACAGCGGTAAACAGACACAAAACGCTGGGAAAGAACAGCAAAATGGGGGTAAACAGAAGTCAAACGGTGCTAAACAGCAAAAAAATGGACGATCAAGACCGTTAGTCACGGCCTCTCCACCAAAGAAAGCTAAGGTTACATCAGCAACCAGAAGAAACCCGAGAAATGTCAGCAGGTATCCTGCCACGTATTTGGAAATGGAGAGATGAGTGGCGCTTTTTTTCAACTCTTTGGCTGCCATTGATGGTGATAGACGTCCAATCCATTTGAAGTGGAAGGGCTAGCAATGAATGAACGCCACTCTCTAAGTTCAAATGGATTTCATGTCTACGATTGAGAAACTCATTTCCAATGCAGAAGATTATAAAGAGCCACACGCGTCACTGGAGCCACAACTTTATACCGCTATCCTCGTCAGTGGCGGCGAAAGAGTTAACAGGAGTACGTAGACAAAGCAGTTTGATCTTTCTGGGCCATCTCAAGCCAAACGACCAAAAAAAAATAATCATCATCAAAGACAGAAAAAAAGAGGTGCTGGTTCACTTTGTAGTTAGTTACTGCGCTGTCATACAAAGGAAGTCAGGGCATCCGTTTCAAAACAAGTGCAATTCAGGATCGAAACAGGTTGTCCCTTAAAAATACCAAGCAAAAATGTGCTTTTTCATGAACGTAAAAATGTTTTTGCATGAATATTAAAGATGGATTTTGAGAAGTAAAACCATTTAGTTGTTAAAATTGAAGTATTCTTTAAAACAGGAAACACAAGGTGATCCCCTACAAACTAAAGTAGTTTTCATAATTATCAAAAGCTAATTGAACTCTTGATTTTAAAAATAAGAGACATTGTGATACGTTTTTATAGTTCTAAAAGGCTATTTAAAATAAACATCAGCATTGTTCTTAAACATCAAAGATAAGCTAGTGTATCAAGGTGGATTTTGTTTTCGAAGTCAGAATATGTGATGTTTAATGAAAAGTGCGGAAAGTGTTTTGTGAACATCAAAGACGAGTAAATTGGACTCTCTAAATGTGCTTGCTTCCATAAACGATTAAAAAATGTGTTGCTTGTGCGTTTTTTCATAAAACATCAAAGACCAAACAAAACCAACGTGTTTTGACTACCAATTAACATTCACAATTCGTTTAACAAAAAAAAGAGGCAAGTTAGTCGACACGACACGCTTCTTTTTAATTCAATTGTAGAAAATGATGTCTGTTTTCAATTATAGAAATAAATAATTATTTATAAAAGATCATTTGGAAGTTCACATGCAAACATAGAAGACCAAACAAAACCACCATATCTAAAATAGCAAATAACATTTACATTTCTTAACATGAAGGACAATTGCACCAACTTAACAATGATGTTAGAAAACTCTTTTTGTAAACATCAGACAAGTTTGGCATCATCTAATTGCAAGGTTTCATGTTTAAATAAAAGTCTACGATCATACATATTACATACAAAAAGTTAAATGTCTTTTGCGTGCTCTGAGACAATGCGGCAGTGACAGAATTTCAAAAACTTGTTTTAGTTAAATTTCATGGAAATGCAGCTAGACATACATTATGCACAATTTTATTGTTTCAAGGATTTAAGTTGCCTTTTATTTCATGAGTTCTGTTTAATGGTGCTAACTTCCCTACAACACAATCATCTGGAATTATGTGACAATAATCATTATTTTTTCTGACACCGTCTCAGTGTTAAACTCACAAACTTTTGCTGACATCAATGTTATAACCTTCAATGCAGCAGCCGTAACTTTTTAAGGTCACTACCACATAGGGCTCAGTAATATTTTGCTGAGTTTATTTCAGGACCAATGCAGTCATGTCTACAGAGGGATGTATGATGCAGATGGACGGACATGACACTAATTCCATGGCTGTTATTGACAGCGATAGACATCTGTTCTGATTGGGTGTCTATTCCAGACAATGAGCATTTTCAACCCACAGAAAAGCACCGTTACTTTGTCAAATTACCTCCAACAACACTGAACATCATCAACCTTCCTACTATTCAATTAGCTGTAAGCTTTTTATAAATTTACTTATTAGCTGCCATTTACATTATTTACATTTAGTCGCCCGGTCCATATGGATTGACATTTTTTGTGTAACATTGAGAATGCAATATTATTGCTACAAAGAACTAACAAAAACATGTCAAACTCATCTTTGAATTATATTGTTGATACAAATAAATAAATCTCATCGCATTTTCTGAACCACTTTATCCTCATTTGGGTGGCGGGCGGTGCTGGAGCCAATCCCAGCGGTATATGGGCCAGAGGCGGGGGACACGCTGGAATGTGGGAAGAAACCAGAGTACCCAGAGGAAACCCACACAAGCCCAGGGAGAACATGCAAACTCCACACAGGTGGACCGACCTGGGTTCAAATCCTGGTTGGTCCACCTGTGTGGAGTTTGCATGTTCTCTCTGCGTGGGTTTTCTCCTAGTACTCTGGTTTCCTCCCCCACTTTCCAAAGACATGCATGGTAGACTGTTTGGACATTCTTAATTTCCCCTAGGTATGAGTGTGAATGGTTGTTTGTCTCATTGTGCCCTGCAATTGGCTAGCCACCAATTCAGGGTGTCCCCCACCTCCAGCCTTCAGCTTGGATAGGCTTCAGCACCCCGCACGACCCTAGTGAGGATAAAACGGTCCAGAAATGAGATGATAGTCATTGGCAAAACATAATTGCTTTAAAAATGACCTAATTTTAGATTGTGAACAGTACATTTGTCAAATTACCATCCGAGACACTAATACTAAGGTCCCTCATCAGCAAGAACCTTCTTACTTCCAAAACAACATTCATTTGAATGATAATGTGCAATGTAGAATCCCACTCAAATGGATGGGATTTATAGCATTGTCACTTGCATTAAAAGATGAGCATTCACTGCTCGTGGTCCCAGTTTAAACAAATTGGATGTCATTTATTGTCGATGTCAAATTTAACACAATATGAAAAGTGGAAGGTTAACCGTTCCAATATGTCGCCACGTAGGCATGTCTAACGCTGTCAACGACATAATCATTCACTACTAGTCCTCTCAGCTAAGAGATTGGACATCTATCACTCATTTGTCCATTATTTTGCCTTACTGACTTCCAACATTTCAGCCTATGGCGAAGCGTCGCTAACTGCGAAATGATTTTTTCGACATCTCACAATGACGGATTTCCTCACAACCACCATGCATCTGACTGCAATAAACACACAACACAATGCACAACAATGTATAGTACGTGTATATAGTTAGCATTGAGTGCAGACCTATTTATTGAAGGGGCGGTGCTGTTCATGCAGTTTTTTCCCAAATGAATACAATCTGCTAGGATAGAAATGACATTGTTTTTTGCAAACAATTAGATGTAAATATACATGCTCAAATTTGAGATGTTTGTCAGCAGGCTGTCTTTTCACAGCTAATTTGTTTTTTGTAACAACCGACCTAGTCAGCTCTTTATGCTAACCGCTAGTTTAGTTAGCAGCGACAAAACCCCTGAGCCTCCTTCCAGTACTGTATCAATACAACCTGTGCATTGTCATGTCTCCATTGTGCTTGTCTTGTGTATTCTGTGTAGATTCAAGTGTACACTACTACTGATGCTGTTTGTTGGACTGGGGAGCACATAGCAATAAAGGATAGAATCAACAAGTCTGTTTTTGATGTTTTTTGCAAATAATGAATAAGCACTAATGATAAAAAATGTGGCTGTCAACCGATTCAGGGTGTGCCCCGCCTTTGTCAGTAGTTGGCCGGGAGAGGCTCCAACACCCATTTGTGACCCTTGTGAAGATAAGCGGCATGGATAAGGAATGAATAGTGCAGTGAGATCACATTCACGGTTCGCCACTGATTAAAGATACATATGATATACATACAGGGGGCAAATAAGTATTTAGTCAACCACCAAAAATTATCCTACTTGAAAAGATTAGAGAGGCCTGTAATTGACAACATGGGTAAACCGCAACCATGAGAGACAGAATGTGGAAAATAACCGTGAAATTCACATGTATTGATTTTTAAAGAATGTATTTGCAAATCCTGATGGAAAATAAGTATTTGGTCAATACTGAAAGTTCATCTCAATACTTTGTTATGTACCCTTTGTTGGCAATAATGGAAGCAAAACGTTTTCTGTAACTTCACAAGCTTTTCACACACTTGCTGGTATTTTTTCCCATTCCCCCATACAGATCTCCTTTAGAGCAGTGATGTTTTGGGACTGTCGTTGGGCAACACGGACTTTCAACTCCCTCCACAGATTTTCTATGGGGTTGAGATGTGTAGACTGGCGAGGCTACTCCAGGACCTTGAAATGCTTTTTACAATGCTTTGGCAATGTGTTTGGGATCATTGTCAAGCTGAAATCATCCTTTAATGTCCTTACAGATGGATGGAGATTTTCACTCAATATATCTCCATACATGGCCCCATTCATTCTTTCCTTTACATAGATCAGTCGTGCTGGTCATTTCGAAGAAAAACAGCCCCAATCATGATGTTTCCATCCCCATGCTTCACAGTTTGTATGGTGTTCTTAGGATACAATTCAGTATTCTTTCTCCTCCAAACACGAGAACCTGCGTTTCTGGATGTGTACTGGCTTCAGCACAGGGACACGTCTGGCAGAGCAGGATTTGAGTCCCTGGCGCCTCATTGTGTTACTGATAGTAGCCTTTGTTACTGTGGTCCCAGCTCTATGTAGGTCATTCACTAGGTCACCCCGTGTGGTTCTGGGATTTTTCTCACCATTCTTGTTATCATTTTGACACCACGAGGTGAGATCTTGCATGGGGCCCCAGATGGAGGGAGATTATCAGTGGTCTTGTATGTCTTCTATTTTCTGATAGTTTCTCCCACAGTTGATTTTTTTTCACACCAAGCGTTTTACCTATTGTAGATTCAGTCTTCCCAGGAGGGTCCACAATTTTGTCTCTGGTGACCTTCGACAGCTCTTTGGTCCTGACCATAATGGAGTTTGGAGTGTGAGAAACTGAGGTTAATGAGTTAAAACAGATGCTATTAATACAGGTAACGAGTGGAGACCTCATTAGAAGAAGTTAGACCTCTTTGACACCCAAAAATGTGTAGGTGACCAAACATGTATTTTCCACTTTAATTTAGAAATACATTCTTTATTAATCAAACAATGTGATTTTTGGATTTTTTTTCCGACATTCTGTCTCTTATAGTTGGGGTTTACCTACAGTTGTGGTCAAAAGTTTATATACACTTGTGAAGAACATCATTTCCAGTTATTTCTACAACTCAGATTTTTCTTTGATAGAGTGATTGGAACAGATACTTCTTTGTCATAAAAAAACATTCATGCAGTGTGGTCCTTTTATGACTTCATCATGGGTGAACAGAAAAAAGTGATCAAATCTGCTGGGTAAAAAAATATACATACAGCAGCGCTAATGTTTGGTAACATGTTTTTTGGCCAGTTCAATTAGGCGCTTTTGGTAGCCATCTTCAAGCTTCTGGCAAGTAAACCACCGTGCTTGACGATAGGCATGGTGTACTTGGGGTTAAACAGCTCAATTTTTGTTTCTTCTGACCACAGAACTTTCGTCCAGAAGGTCTTATCTTTGTCCATGTGATCAGCAGCAAACTTCAATCGAGCCTTAAGGTACCACTTTTGGAGCAAGGGCTTCCTTCTTGCAGCCTCTCACTCCATGGAGATGCAAAACATACTTGACTGTGGAGACTGACACCTGTGCTCCAGGTGCTTCTAATTCTTGGCAGATCTGCTTTTCAGTGATTCTCGGTTGAATATTCACCCTCTTGACCAATGTTCTCACAGCAGCAGGTGAGTTTGTTTTTTCTTCCTGATCGTGGCAGTGACAGACCCTAAAGTCATAAAAGAACCAAACTTCATGATTGTTTTTTTTGTGACAAAGAAGTATCTGTTTCAATCACTTTATCAGAGAAAAATCTGAGTTGTAGAAATAACTGGAAACTCAAGAGAGCCATGACATTATCTTCTTCACAAGTGTATCTAAACTTTTGACCACAATTGTATGTACCACAGTATTAACATTTGGTAAACAGATTTGACTTACATATCTTAAACTGTCATGACCACCTATTTGAACACAATGAGTTTAAAGCATCACTTGCCCAATAATGAGTTAGGCTAAAGAAAAAAAATGATCCAGGTAATCTCAATTAAAAGAATAAACTGAAAAGGGCAAAAAATAAACAAGTAATCGTGCAAAAATTATCTCCCAAAAAAGGTTGAAAAAATGTTCCAAAATCATCAAATATGCCCTAAAATAAACAATTTACGCAGAAATGACCTAAATCGATAAGTGGCCTAAAATCCCAAAGTCCCAAAATAATCAGGATTGAAAGTTAAAGACAAAGAAAAAAAAAGGAAATAACTCAAGAACACAAAAGAACAGGAAGTAATTCTCAAATAGGGGGCGGTAATCTTTTAGACTGAAACAGCATTTCATCTCATTTTCTGAACAGGCTTTATCCTTATTAGGGTCGCGGGGGTCCTGTATCTTATCCCAGCTGACTCCATGCCAGAGGTAGGGGACACCCTGGATCGGTGGACAGCCAATCGCAGGGCACAAGGAGACAGACCACTATGCACACTCATAACTAGGGGCAAATTAGTTTCCAATCAGCCTACAATGCATGTTTTTTGGAATGTGGGAGGAAACCAGATACCTGGAGAAAACCCACACAGGCCCAGGGAGAACATGCAAACTCCACAAAGGTGGAACGACCTGGATTTGAACCCAAGACCCCAGGGCCGTGAGAGTGTCGCACTAACCACCCACGCCACCGGTTTGCCGTCAAATAAAAAAATAATCCTGAAAACACGATAATCCGTAACTCATTTGCAACCATTGATATTTATTGAGGCCCAGCGGTGCGTCAGCCTCACAGTGGGGGACCTGGGTTCCAATCCCAGTCAGTCCACTTGTGTGGAGTTTGCATGTTCTCCCTGGGCCTGCATTGGTTTTCTCCGGGTACTCTGGTTTCCACCCACATTCCAAACACATGCACGGTAGGTTGGTCCAGCATCTCTTATGAGCCGAATGAGTATAAATCAGTTCAGAGAGTGAATAAATTCATGCATTAATGTATAATTCATTCACATAGTTGCATTTGTTATACATTTTCCAGGACCGGTGGCAAATTCTCACATTTCAATGCCATTTTTGATTTTCCCCTACCGCTCAAATTGATGAGACGTCTAATTCTGTTTATGGCATTGCAAGATTACAGAGTAACTTTTACTTTAAGTTAGTCTGAAATGAGCAACTATTATTCTTTCACCATGCGTCCATTTTTAAAACTAAACTTTAGAGGTTTTGTGCATGGAATTGACTGTGATAACACTGTCTTTGAATCATTGTAGATGTTTTTGTGTAATAAGTTTCCAAAAACAGTGCATTTAAAATCTTTCATGCTACTTGAGCCACGTTGCAAGCAGAGCCAGCTGCCAGTGACAAAAGGTTCCAATTTCAAAAGCTTTTCACATCCACCCCGGGAAATACGCACTTGAAAATCGTTGCAGCGCAGTTTTGAGAACACTATTCACCACTGCCTCTCTTCCGCCCAAGAGAATTATGTAAAAGTGAGGCAAAAAAGATACAGTGTCAGAAAATATGGCCAAAAAGCCTGGCTCAATGTGTTTTGAGGGAACATGAAAATTTGCGAGACAAAGATGCAATTTGTTCCCTGAAGTTCTTAATTATTTCTTTATCTTGTTAACAAAAAAATCCCCCTTTTTCCTGCCTCCCACTCACCAGTGCCTGTTCAAGCCACTCGCTCGCCAATGCCAGCTCTTTCCCCCTGAGCGCCCAACCCGCCACTAGATAACGGCGTTCTGTACGATGGTGGCCTCGATGCCTGCGACCCACCATGCTTCCAGGAAGATGCAGCTTGCGACCCACCATGCTTTCAGGGCGAGGCGGCCTGCGTCCCATCTCACTCCCAGGTCAGGGTGGCCTGCGTCCCATCATGCTCCCAGGGCGAAACGGCCTCCCACTTTCTCGTGGGCCGGACTAGACCACCATCGTACCAGCCAGCCCAATGCTTCCTTGTGGGCCAGACCGACCAGCCCGTCGTTTCCTCGTGGGCCGGACTGGACGACCGCCGAACTGACCAACACCCCACTCCCTCGGGGCAGGCCCTGACGACGACCGGAGGCCAACCTGCTGCCTCTTCGTTAACTGGACCGGATGACCACCGAACTGGCCAGACTATGCTTTAGAGCCCCACATCGCCCTTCCCGTCTGGTGTTTGGGATGTCTTGTTTTGTTTTCGCTGGAACGTCTGGAATCCGTCCCTTAGGTGGGGTGTCATGTAGCGTTGGTTTTGTCTCCTGCTAGCTACCTCTTGTATGACCCAGGTGTTTCGAATTGTCCCATCAAACCATGTTTGTCTTTTTAAACCCTGTGTGTTTGTCAGTCTTGGCCAGATCATCTGCTTTACACTGCGTTTCTCTAGGTCTCTATGCCATGTTCCCCGTTTCAACATGTCTTCACCGACAGGATTGGTTTTGTTATTTTCTGAATATCCTTCCTTAGTGATTTAAGCGTTTGTTAGAGCACTCCATACCATGTCCCTGTTGGCTTCCCTGCATCTGGGTCTTTCGACGTTCCACGCTCGATGCCGCACTTACGTGAAACAGCCACACCTACAAAATCCTACAACTCACCGGGCAAGCTGCACTTTTCAGTTTTTAAAGCCTTATTACATGTACACATGTTTTTTTTTCAATAATTCATTTTTAATAAGGTTTATCCTCACAAGAGTTTTGGGCGGTGGTAGAGCATAGTCCATCCAACTTCGGACACTCAGAATTGCTTGGCAGCCAATCACAGAGAACAATGAGACCGACACCCATTCATGCCCTCGCACTCTTAATGACAGGCAATTTAGCCTGTTCAACCAACCTACTCCGTATGCTTTTGGGATGTCGGAGGAAAGCGCAGTACCTGGAGAAAACCCACACAGGCCAGGGTAGAACATGCAAGCTCCACACCGGATTAGGTCGGAAGCCACCGGCAATTTGACCCTCGGGCTCAGAACTATGAGGTGGATATGCGAACCATTCTACCACAGCCTTCTGTTTAACATTTCCACCAGATTTCACATTTCTCTGTGAAAATGTCATTTAGGACATAATTCTTCATTCTAGTATGTTTTTCAATAATTTGAGCAGCGACGGTCCGTGCAATTTCTAGCGACGCCTTCAGCGAATCAATCCAACCCTCAAAAACTATTTTATGGCGATAAAACCTCTACTGCAGCTAAAGCTGAGACACAATAAATAATCAATAATAACCTCTTACAATTGAAATATTATTTAGGAATATGGCCATATTTTACTCACCAAAAATCATTTTTAACTGTACACAATAGCCATCCTCCTTTCTTTCTTCCTTCTTTTCCATCGCCATCGAAGCTAATGCAGAAAGTCAAGCCTGTCCTGTTGTATTTCTGGTATATGTTTTTATTCGATTTAGTGCTAAAAATGTTCGTTCCCGGTTGTGACAGATTTGCTTGCTTTGGAGTTGTCTGACCTTTTTTAATGATGTCTAGCTTTTTTTCTTGAAAAGTCCGTCTTGAAAATGGCTTTAAATCAACACATTTGCTTGTGCAGCTCACTCCAGATAGTTTGGTAGCTCTGGCTAATCCTCTCTATGACTAGCCAATCATAGTTGGTGAAAGCAATGACATATCCCTACGCCTGCGGGAAGGCAATGACGATCCCTACGCCTGCGAGAAAGCAATGACGATCCTTATGCCTGCGACAAGGCATTATGGTGTTGCCAACTCGAAATCTGATTGGTTAAAGCAACAGTCTTATCGACGCTTGTTTGTTGCAGCAGAGCCTGCAGAACTGATTGTGAAGGCCTAGAGGCTGATTTCTGACCCTGGCAACAAATAATGGCTGAAATGTGATTGGTTAAATGCTTCAATATGAAAACACACATCTGGAAGCAGGGCAACCAGGGGGGAAAGCGATGAAAGGAAGCTAACAGACAATGTGGAATCATTTAATAACTATTCATTTACAAAATATAAGTAACATCAGTCTGTGATTCCGATATTTCTTGGGCCAGCAGAGAAGGCCTTGAAGGTCTTGAAGGCCCTGACAGCACACCGCTGCATTTGAGTAAACAAAGGAGGAAACCATTTTAAAACTTTATTATTCCAGATCAATGGTTCACTGATGCACTACAAATTAGACAGAAATGAGCACAACATCACAAGCCATTCATTTGAAAACGAAGCTGAATTACAGGCAATTGTACAAAAATGTGATTGTACACTCAAGGATAGTATTCACAAAAAAGGCATGTTAACTAATTTCCCACCAATGGCAGCTATTTACGTCCAATTAAATGGGAAGATTGGCTGTGAATACTCATGTTATGTGTCATTGACGGCATTAGACCTCAGTTTAGATTGAGTAAGCGGACTGTTGCTTCATTTGTGTCTCTCATTCATGGATGTCCCTTGCCAATAAAATTATTTGATAGGCAATCAGTTAAAGCCTTTCCGTAACTCCCATTTTTCATTTTTTAAGTGGTTATATGTATTTTCATATATTTCTTAAAAACAAGAATAAAAAATATTATTACTCTTGGGATTTTCGGCGTTGGTTTTTAAGAATTGTGAAATATTCTCTCAAATAAAATTGTTAGGTATTTTGTTCTTCTAAATAATAATAAAAACTGCAAACTGAAAAAGTTCATAGTCATACCTCTAATTTTCGGGTTATGATACCTTTTTGAGATGCAAATGAGTTTCTCATGATACAAAAACAGATCAAAGTTACAAAAACGTCAAACATTTCCAATATCTGTTATTTTATTTAGAAATTTTCGCAGAAGCAATGCTTCTTGCTAGAGAATTTCACGACACTCTACTTGTTTCTCATTGGCTGTCTCACAACCACCTTTCATCTTACATTGACCACCGTTGTCTGCTTAAACTAATGTTTGGAAGAAACTGTGGCCGAGTGACTTTAAAAGATTCGCAGTCGAAACAACTCTTGTTTTATGTTTTAAGATTTTCTTCGATGGGCAAAATTGTGTCGCGGGGGCAGGCAATGGGGCTTGTGGTCAGTTAGGAGGAAGTGGGGCACCAAAACGAACTCTCAACGGAGAAGGGTTAATGCACTGCTCGGCTATCCATGAGGAGTTCAACGTGAAGGCTGAGGAGGGAGCAGCCACCATTCCAGCAGCACAAATCAGAAAAAAATGGGGAGAAATTTTACGAACTTTCCGACTTCATGAAAAATAACATCCTGAAAAAGTGTTCCCGAGTCATGCGATCCTTCACTTTTACAAAATTTGTCTTGTGCATTTTAGAAACATTTTTAAAAGTCGTGAAAGACAATTCTTTAGATTGATTTTTCTTAAAATGTCAACAAGCACTGCCAAAAGGGAACTTAAATAGAAGCAGTGGCGATAAATGAAATGGGTGAAAAATTGGATGCCAAAGAAATCATAAAACGTTAATGAAAAAGATTAATGTAATTTGTTTTGAATTCTTATTTTTTTTATTAGATGTGTGTTTCTGTGTTTGTGTTCTCTCTGCCTCTGTTGTCTAATGTTAGCTTCCTAACACCTGTGCACATGCACTTTTATACGAATATATTTTGCATGTTTACTCATTTTATTGGCTTATTCAATAATCTTATGATCATTGTCTTTCATTTTTGTGTGTCTTCACATTTTCCTACAAAATTGGTACACTGGTGAGTTTTTAAAGGTTTAGTTGGTAGTTTTGTGGGGACCGTGGAATGAATTATAATATTTACGTATAAACTACTGCAATACTTCTGAAATTTTCAAATTTCTAAAAAAAAAAGCTCTGGAACCAATTAATTTCATTAGTAGAGGTATGACTGTGCTTAAAAAAATCTTTAAAATGTTCTTAGAAATTTTCAAAACAAATGAGAATGGTGGGAATTGGCATAGTAATACTATTATTCCCAAGAATAAAATGTATACCAATTTATTTTTAAAACACCAATTGCACCGGGGCTCTGTTCAAATTAAATCCCACACTGACTGTGTCATAATTCCAGTCAAAATGGCATGGACGTCTCTCGCTCTTAACCAATTCTGGTTCGCTTCTCAGGGTCAATGGAAGCCAATGAGTTAAATGGGTGTTAGCCTTTCCACAGGTTGGTGGATGAGGTAAATGATAGTAAATGAGGTAAGAATTGATCATGTAACAAGTAGCCCTTTACATATTAAAACAACCAGAACAACCAGTTTGCCGAGGAAATCCAAAATATAGTACAATAATCAACAAAATGCACAAAAACACTCTTCACAACAACATTAATTGGAGATTCATTCCTTTGATAGAACTTTGTATCTTTTTACTTTGTCGCATGACAGGCACAAAAATATACTACATTCAATAGATGTGTTTATTTTATGAAAATATTGGTAAAAAGTTAATATTTTTAACTGTGCTTTTCTTTTTCAAAATGTCCTTTTATTATCTTTTTTTAAAATCTTATTTTCTATATACATGAATTTGCCCAATAATGTTTACGTAAATCAGTAATATATAATATATATATATATATATATATATATATATATATATATATATATATATATATATATATATATATATATATATATATATATATATATATATATATATATATATATATATATATATATATATATATATATATATATATATATATATATATATATATATATATATATATATATATATATATATATATATATATATATATATATATATATATATATATATATATATAAATTTCAAGAGTTTAAATCAAAATTAAATAATTTCATCAGACAATTTGTTTTGGTTTTATTCAGTTCCTCATTGTGAGGATGCTTTTCTGTGTATTTTTGAAAATTCCTGTGGATTAAGTATTTTTTCTGTAGGTTAAGGGGCACTTTTGGGTCATTTTCTTCCAAAATTGGATCATTTCTGGGTCACTTCTTTATTGGTTTCTGCCTATTGATGTTGATGCATGGCAGGTGTCACTTCCTCTGATTTTATTTTAATTCCAAAACCAATCGAATTTTTTTTCCACCAATCAAATAGAGATTTTTTTTCAAAACTTTAATAAATGCACGCATATAACAAATGCGCGCATATAACCTCTTCTAGGTACAAGAAGATTTTTTCAAGCAAAACTAACACGGATGAGCAATTGTTACATGTGCTGTGCTCGTTACGCTGTAGCCCAAAGATATGAGGTAGAAAGCGAAGGATCACTCGGGCGAAAAATTATATTTTATAGGTGGCCTCACAGGAGACATTTTCTGAACCGCTTTATCCTCACTAGGGCCGCACGGGTGCTGGAGCCTATCGAGCTGACTTCAGGACAAAGGCGGGGGACACCCTGAAACGGTCGCTAGCTGATCGCAGGGCACAAGGAGAGGGACAACCATTCACGCTCACACTCATACCTAAGGGAAATTTAGAGTGTCCAATCGGCCTACCATGCATGCTATTGGAATGTGTGAGGAAACCGGAGTGCCCGGAGAAACCCATGCAGGCGGAGTACATGGAAACTCCACATAGGTGGACCGACCTGGACACAGGTCCTCAGAGCTGTGAGGCCAACGCACCAACCACTCAACATACATACTTTGGCTACTAATTTAATTCGTTCTTTCATTCATCTTTCATACCCGGCATCCTCGAAAGGGTTGCGAGGCTTGCTGGAGCCTAACCAAGCTGACTTCGGACGAAAGCCAGACTATACCCTAGTCTGGTCGTTAGTCAGCCGTGGGACATGCAGAGAGAAATTGTTATATATTCATGTTCAATATTTAATTTTAACTGATACACATATAAGTAAATAATAAAAGTGTGAAAAGGTTCACGTTTCAAGGTTACGACAAATTCATTCACCCTGCCCCCTACCAATAGGTTACCCGTAAATACCCCAAAATCAAAAGGAAGTGACTAAAATAAAGAGTCTATCACAACCCTAGAATCAATAGGAAACCAGCCAATGCACCAGGGAGTGAAGGTAAAATATCCAGAAATCAACAAGTGACCCTCCATATTTAAAAAAAAAGAAAATCAATAGGAAGTGAAGACCCTGGAATTCACAAAATAAGCATGAAAGGAAAGAATTAAATTCACAGCAGAAGGATGAAGGGCCACATGATTGGCCCCCTATACTTGTCAATGGCACTGAAAACATTAAATTAACAACATTTACTGTAGGTTTTGGTTTTTATAGTATGGTAGATGTCCAATCTGTTTGAAATGGGAGGACTGACAGTAAATGAACAAATGCTGATTTGCTGCCCTCCCTTCCACTTCAAATGGCTTGGACGTCTATCACCATATCCAATGTGTGATCTTGCGACCAACTTTTGAAAGCTACTTCACTTCTAACCAAATTAAAAAACAGTATACCCGCAAAGTGCTTGAAGGTTCGTAGAGGCAACAACATTTTTTCTGCTTCTGAAGTCTGAATTCCACATGTTGACGAAGATATTCATATATTCATACAGCAAGTGTTAGGCAAGATCGCCCAATGCTGAAAAGTGCAATAGAAGTTGAGAAACTTCATTCCCTTGAAGGTAGGTCGACCAGTTCAAATGGACACGGTTGTGACGCCGCCACTACTGCAGGAGCCTTTTTCCAGGTCCTCCAAAATCAAGTCCTGCTCTGCTACCTGGCGGTTCCTCCTGGAGCTGCTTTTGTCCAAGCTGTTGAGTGAGATGGGTTCCAAGGAGGTCTGCACGTTGTTGGCCGGCAGCACCGAGTTCTGCTGCAGACGATGCGAGTAAGTTTTCCTCCGCTGCCCGTCGGCCGCACACAGGCTGAACTTGAAGACCACCTGGAATCCCCTGCGAAAGTTCTCGTTGAAGAACCCATAGATGATGGGGTTGACGCTGCTATTGAAAAAGGCCAGCCAATGCGCGAAGGGGTAGATGTAGATGTTGACAATGCGGTACTGCTGCTCTGTCAGCTTGGCGTAGTCGCTCAACATCATGAGGGTCCACAATGGCAACCAGGACACAATGAAGAGCAAGGCCACGATTAGTAGCATCTTGATCACCCTCTGTTTCTTCTTGGAAACACTGTGGCGGTTGTCCTGACCCGGTTTGCCATCTGTGGGCATGGCGGTCTTAAAAAGTGTGATCCCAATGCGAGCGTACATGACCACGATGAGGGAGAGCGGCGCCAGGTAGATGTTGGCAAATAGTACAGTGGTGTAGATCTTACGCATCTCCTGGTTAGGCCAGTTTTCCCTGCACCAGTAAAAAGGAGTGGATTTGTTGTCGTAGCCCAGCAGCACTCGGAAGCTTTGTTCCTGCGTCACCTGTAGCATCACGCCAGAGGGACACATGATAGAGATGGCCAGCACCCAGATGATCATTATGATCAAAGTGGCGGTGGAGATAGTCAGCTTCTGCTTGAACGGGTAGACAATGCAGCGGAATCTGGAGGGGCAATCAGAGAAATGGGGATTATTTCTTAACTAACGTGAGGCATCCATTCTGTTTGGACCGATTTCAAACTCTTATGTATCTAGAATATTTCAAACCTAGATGAAAACAATTTTCACTCAAGAAATAATAGTGTGTAATGCCAATTCATATATTGATTCTATAATTTTCCACGGACACGGAGGGTGCTGGTGCCTATCACAGCCAAATATGAGCACCAGGTGGGGAACTCCCGGAGTTAGTGGCCAGCCAATCGCAGGGCACAACGATACAGACAACCACACACACTCACACTTAATCTTAATGGCAATTTAGAGTGTTCAACAAGCCTACCAAGTATTTTCCTGGTATGTAGGAGGAAACTGAAGTGTTAACTCCACATAGGAGGGCCCACTTGGGATCAAACCCACGAGCTCAGAACTGTTGAGTCGAGTTTGCATGTTCTATCCGGGCTTGCATGGGTTTTTCTCCAGGTACTCTGGTTTCCTCCCACATCCCCAAAACATGCACGTAGGCTGGTGGAACACTCTTAATTGGCCCAAGGTATGAGTATGAGCGTGTATGTTTGTATTTCTCCTTGTACCCTGTGATTGGCTGGCCACTGATTCGGGGTGTACCTGTGAGTGTTAACTGTTGAGTTACACTCAAAGACATTCCTGCAATATTCAGTTTATTTTTGTTGGAACTGTCCAGGTGATTTTAAAGTCAAGCACAAAGGAAGTTTAAAAAAACTCAAAGCCAACTCAAATGCTGATCCAAGCGCTTGACAGATATGCAAGACGACAGTCAATTCACTCTTAGTGTTAACAAAGTGATGTGTCCTTTCCAGTGGCGTCAGATATCCCAGAGCCGTCTGAACAAAATGACGAGTGACGGGACTGACCAAGTTTTCACCGACGCCGGGGGGTGTGAGAGGTCAGTCTGAAACAAACTGCTTCTACCCTGCCGAGAGTTTTCCAACAGTAGAATTAATGTCAACCGCTGTCACCTAGAGTGATGAGGCAATCGAGCTCAGAAGAAAGGAAACGAAAGCTGAAGAACATAGAAAATACAATGGCAGTGTAGTGGCCCCATTTGTTTTCTACACTGCTCATCCTTATCTAGGTCGCAGGGTGCTGGAGCCTATCACAGCTGACTATGCGTAAAAGGCCTACTACACTCTAGACTGGTCACCAAGCATGGCACACAGAGTTTTTTCCTGCTCACTGAAACACTGCCACCAAATGGGAATCAATCCCACACACCAAAGGCTTCGCCTTTTCCTCTTTCATATTCCTTCTTTTTCCTCCATGAGGATACACTATTTTGCCCCTTCTTTAGCCAATCCACAATACCATGGTTCCGCCCAACGTGGCCTTCAATATCGGTGCAAATCAGTAGTAAACCACGAGCATTGCAATTGGGCCTTCACCTCAGTTAAAAATCTACATCATAAAAGGAAACTTCTTGTTTGATATGCTTTATGCTCCAGTGTGACATAGTACGAATATATAAAGAAATACAGTTCTCTTGCCAAATTTGTTGGGTGATAATTACCGAATGACACCGTGTGACTGAATTTAGTGGCAGATTTACCAATAGGCAACACAGTTTAGCCATGGTCCCACCGCAGAATTTATCTATCAATGTGTGTTGGTATTTCTCTCCTTTCTCTGTACTCTTTATAATCTTAAGATTAGTTGTTTTGGAATAAATGTGAGTTGAGAGACAGGCATCTGAATGTCAAAACGTCATTGTTTGAGAACGCTGTAACCCGAGAAATTCCTGTACACTAACAGTCAGTAATTTTTACGTGTGAAATTGATTATGTCTTTGATAAAAATATTTTCCTTAAAATGCCAGCGGAGTACTTTTGGTTTTGAGGCCCTTCTCCAAGTGGAGAGTTTAAGTATCTCAGGGCTTGTCGATAAGAGAGCGAAGAATATGGCCGGAGATTGACAGGCAGTGCAGCATCTGCAGTGAGGCAGACACTGCGTCTGTCGTGGTGACCTGAGCCGAAAGGCATAGTCCTCTGTTTACCACTCAGTCTGTGTTTCTGCCCTCACCTATAGTCACAAGCTGTAGGACATGACCGAATGAGCAAGATCCCAGATACAGCGTGTTTGGATGTGCCTTTGAGATAGGGTGAGAAGCTCAGCCGCTGCTCCTCCTTATTGAGTTGAGCCAGTTAAGGTGGCTTGGGTATCTGTTTACAACCTCTCTCTGGTGAGATACTCCAGTCACGCCCCACTGGGAGAAGGCCACAGAGCCAACCCAGGACAGGCTGGGAAGAGAATATTTTCTGGTTGGCCTGGGAACGCCTAGGAATCCTCCATAGAAGAGCTGGAACAGGGAACTCTGGCCTTCCCTGCTGAAGTTGCCGACCTCGGGTAAATGGAGAAAATGGATGGCTGCATAAAATATATGTATCTGTGTTTGAAAGGGCCCCATGCCTCACTTAGCCCTTGTCCTCAAATTTCTTATATCAGACCCCGACTAATTTAGTTAGCGGAAGTAGGCTGTACCATACCTGTCAACGGCGATGGCCACTAGGGTGAAGACAGACGCCGACACAGAGATACCTTGCACCATGCCGCTCATTTTGCATACCAAGTTTCCAAAGGGCCACCCTGTTGGTAAGACGTAAAGGATTGCTGATTTACTGCCAAGGCAACAATGTCTCAACACTACTACTTGGATGCTGCAGTGTGCGATACAAGTCACGCTAACCTAAGCTTTCAAGTAGTGTTGCGTGATACCATTTTTTATCACCCCCATACAGATTGCATACTCGGTTTATGTATTAATACTGATATTGTTCTCATACCAACTGTGTAAAAATACAATTAAAATAAATTCCTTTAGTACTAAATAAGTTTATGCATACTTAAAATGGAGCTGTGTTCAAATCCTGCTCGGTCCACCCGTGAGTATGCATGTTCTCCCCGGGCCTGCGTGGGTTTTCTCCGGGTTCTCCGGTTTCCTCCCATATTCCAAAATAAATGTATGGTAGGCTGATTGGAGACTAAATTGCCCTTAAGCATGGGTGTGAGCGTGAATGGTTGTTTGTCGCCTTGTACCCCTGTGATTGGCTGGCCACCAATTCAGGGTGTCCCCCGCCAAAGTCAGCTGGGATAGGCTCCAGCTTCCCCCGCGACCCTAGTGAGGATAAAGTGGTTAAGAAAATTAGATGAAATGAGACATTCTTAGAATGCAAAGTAAATGCTTTGGTTTGGTCAGATACTGCCTAACTCGGGGGTCGGCAAAAATAGATTTTTTTTGCAGCTCCAGACATTTTTTTCTTTTTCATCCACTATGACTCTTTCAACATTTTGGGGTTGCCAACCCATGGCCTAACTCATGGACTGCGAGTGAAGGACGTCCAAACCATTTGAAGTGGAAGGATAGGCAGTGAACTAACAAATGTTTTGGATTTGACATCAAAGATTGGACGTCTAGCCCCATTGATGGCTCAATGAATTCAATGAGGCTCCTAAGAAGGGATAATCACTGTAGAAAATGTGGGTAAAAAGAAGCTACTATTATGATGAGGAAAAAGTCCCCTCAGAATTAGCCATACAAAAGATAAACTATATTTTAATAGGCGAAAAGGTTTCATTACAATTTGTGAAAAGCCCTATTGTAATTGTTATTTGTACAATGTGAGAACAGACAACAAATAGTCGGCACTCTGATAACAGCTTTCATCTGCCATGGATAATTTAGATTATTAGGACTCACAATGTTTTAATTGGCTGAAAATCAGAGTTTTGTCATCTACCAAATGACCGGATGAAAGCAAATGCTGCCTTTGTTGTGCTCATGCATAAAAGGAAAACAAGACAATCTATTTCTCTTATATGCCCTTCCTCTTAAGTGGAAAAGCAAGTCTGGGCAAACTAAATATTCATGTAAGAACAACAGTTAATGAATGTATATGTATGCATACATTTTGAATGGCCAGCATGGTCCCATTAGGTTTAACTGGCTACGTGTAAAACAAGTACAGTGGTACCTCTCTCTGCCTAGGACAATAATTAGTTCTAAATACAATTTTCTAGCTTGGATTTTTCATAAGTAAAAGCATATATTATGAATTGAATTAGCATAATTTGTTCTTGAATACTACCTCAATACCCTTTCAAATGAAAAAGTATACCAGTTTTGTATAAAATATGCATGCAAATGTATGTATGCAAATTATTTATTGAGAACATTTTAATTGAATAAGAAATTCTACCCTGCGATTGGCTCTGCAACAATTCAGAGTATCTCTCGCCTGGTGCCCGTAGTTGGCTGTGATAGGCAGCATGGTGTTGCGAGTTAACTAGTGGGAAACCAAATGTACGATGACAATTAAAAGTATAACTAAATAAAGTCAGTCTATTTACGTTTCAGGGGATGTTTAAATCATTTGAAGTTTCGTAATGATTGTTTTTGTATCTTGAAACAAAAATGTTTCCATCAATCTTTTCCTTACCTGAATACTTTATGTGTAGACACATTCGTAAGTGCATGTACACTATATGTATGTGGATACAATATATGAAAGAGAGACAGAGAGAGAAAGGTACCACTGATTGTTTATTCATACATTCGTTTGTATGTTCATTCATTCGTTCTTTCGTTCGTTCCTCCGTTCGTTCCTTCGTTCGTTCGTTCATTCCCTCGTTCATTCATTGATTCATCTATCATACTGCCTATCCTTGTAAGTGTTGCAGGGGGTGCTGCTTATTCCAGCTGATTTGATTTTGGGATAAAGGCAGACTACACCTGAGACTGCTTGTCATTTTGCTGTAGGCCACACAGAGAGACAGCCGATCATTCGCACACACAATCATACCTCCACCAACGGGAGTCAAGTTTGTGCCTGCCCGCACCGAAGTCCTGGAAGCGTTAGGTCTATCTATCCCGCTTGGTGGTGGATGGATTGGGCGTGCAAATGGTTCTGTATATCTCTGTGTGCCATACCCCTGACTGATGACCAGTCTAGGGTGTAGTCTACTTTTCGCCCGATGTCTGCTGGGATAGACTCCAGCTACCCCCACAATCCTTGAGTATATGCGGCACGGAAGATGACCGAATGAAAGTTTTCACACATGAAGCGACACCTGGAAGACTTAAAGCATCTACATGCATGTCTCCAGTAATTTTAGTTTCTAGTACTATGTGGTATTTATTTTTAAGGAAGTCCTTTTTTAATATGCCCTCAAACTTTGTTTGATTTGCTTCCAAATATGAGAACAAAATTTACTTACCTGTAATTATGTTATCCAGAAGTGTGGTGGGCATACAGAAGATCCCCACTAGGAGGTCGCTGACAGCCAAGTTGAGGATGAACAAATTGGTGACTGTGCGCATGTTGCGGCTACGCAGCACGATAAAACACACTACGCCATTTCCCGCCATGCACACCAGAAAAATAAGCAGGTAGGACACAATAAAAATGGCCGCCGTGGACGGATGGTGCAGGTAAAAACCCACGTAGGTGACATTGCTCCTGGGAGAGATTATCTCCTTCTCCTCTGACGAGCTATTGTGCAACGTCCAGTTGTCTGCTTGTTGGTTCATTTTGAGACTGCAGAAGAAACAAAAGCCACATTTGAATATTCAAGCTCCGTGTAAAATCAGTCGAAAGCTTTTCTGCCTTGATTTTGGACATTTGTTGATTTGATTTTATCAAAATGAATTGTTACTACTTTCAGATTTTGCTTCCTTTTGAATTGAAAACCTTGGTTCTTTTTTAAAGATATTTGGAGTTGTTTTTAAATTTGGATCTTATTTCCTATTTAATTTGATTGCCTGAAAAAACAACTGCAAGTGACCCAGGAATGCATCCAAATTAACAGCAAATGCATTAAAATAGAGAGACTTTAGAATTCCACAATCTGTACGGGAAATGGCCCAGAATGCACTAGAGCACGTGTCAAAGTGGCGGCCCAGGGGCCAAATCTGGCCCGCCAGATCATTTTGTGTGGCCGGGAAAGTCAATCATGAGTGCTGACTTTCTGTTTTAGGATCAAATTAAAATGAAGTATAGATAAGTATAGATATGTATGGAATTTCCAGATTTTCTCCTTTTTAAATCAATAATTGTAATTTTTTATCACTTTTTTCAGTTTTTAGTTCAAAAATCATTTTGTAAAATCTAAAAATATATAAGTAGTACTACTTTCATATTATGCTTACTTTTGAATTAAAAACGTCATAAAATAAACATTGTTTTAGATCTATAAAAAACTGAATATTCAGGGCTTTTAATTCGGTTCTTTTAAACAATTTATATAAAAAAATCAAAAAATGATATCTAAAATGGTCTGCCCCACGTGAAATCAAGTTGACGTTAAAGCGGCCTGCGAACCAACCAGAGTCTGACACCCTTGCACTAGAGTCTACAGGAAGTGACCAAGCTAAACGAAAAACAAACAGAGAATGATTATAAAATAACGGGAATTGACAGAACAGAAATGATGTAAAGGAAGCGATTCAAAATCAAATGTAAGTGATCAATGAAAAGGAAGTAAATTAGGAAAAGTCAACCGCAAATTTTTCCAAATGTATACAAAGTGTCAAAAATCAAGAGGAAGTGACTCATGTACATGATTAGCAGTGCAAAGCCAAGTGTATCGTCAGCAACAGCTATTTTCTACATGGTGAATGTTTAATCATGAGCTGTGGCTATAATCGACTTATTCAACATACTGAATAAGTGAGGATTTACGCTTTTTAATGGGCCTCCCCCTCAGCATTCTCTATAATAAATTTATAGAAAAGAAGCTAGTCACTACAGTATGGATGCTACCATTCCTCTCATTAAAATATAACTTAAAAGACTGTGTGGGTTGGTGAGGATGCTTTTCCTATTTAAAGCATGAAACAAAATCTTATACTCTCAGATGTTTCCGAGCCGTTCAGGCACCCTTACACAAATATGAAATGACATTCATTTTCTGAACCGGTTTATCCTCACGAGCCTATCCCAGCGGACTTTGGGCCGAAGGCGGGGTACAGCCGATCGCAGGGCACAAGGAGACACACAACCATTCACACTCACACTCATTTAGAGTGTCCCATCAGCTTACCATGCATGTCTTTGGAATGTGGGAGTACCCAGAGAAAACCCATGCAGGCCCAGAGACAACCTGCACACTACACACGGGTGGATCGGCCTTGATTTGAACCCAAGTCTCCCACTATGAGGCCAGCGCGCTAACAACTCTTCCACCAGGCCGTCTAGGTAGGCTTTTTGCTTTGACTTGAGAAGAAAAACTTAGGATAGGAGTTCTATATTGTAAACGATTTAGTTACACTGGACTAAATCTCGCTCTCAATATGTATGCAGCTCCATACAGGAAAGACGACTTATATTGGACTGGTTCCTTTTCAAGTAGATTGGACGTCTACTCTTGATAAACTCATTTCAATACAAGGCAGTGTTAGGTATAGGTTCCTTTGGGACAGGGGTAGCTAGACCGGTCCACGATGGCCGCTGTGGGTGCAGGTTGTTTTTCCAGGCGATTCAGCAAAGACACTTTGACCAATGAGATTTCTGCAGGAAAAAAGAAGCACCTGACTGCAATTCCCTGATTGCACTTGTAGCAAACCAGATTGGTGAAAAAGGTGTCCTCTTTATGGGATTGAATGAAAACCCTTTCGTGGAATACTTTGCCCACCACTGTTTTGGGGGGATTTAGTTTGGGGTTTTGTATTCTTGTCTTTTTACCTATGTGACTTGTCTTTGTGATTACTAATTGATTTCATCTGTGATGTCTTGTCCCCGGTGTCTCTCCTTAGTTGCTGCCTCTAGGTCACACAGGTGTTTCTAATTCTCTCGGGAAACCCCCCTCTGTCAATATAAACCCTGAGTTTTTGTCACATCGGCCTCTCAGTGGGGGACATGGATTCAAATTCAGGTCGGTCAACCAGTGTGAAGTTTGCATGTTCTCCCCGGGCCTGTGTGGGTTTTCTTTGGGTAATCTGGTTTCCTCCCACTTTCCAAAGACATGCATGGTAGGCGGAATGGACACTCTAAAATGCCCTTAGCTATGAGTGTGGGAGTGAATGGTTGTTTGTCTTCTTATGCCCTGCAATTGGCTGGCCATCAGTTCAGGGTGTCCCCCGCCTCTGGCCTAAAGTCAGCTTGGATAGACTCCAGCACCCCCTATGACTTTAGTAAGAATAAAGCAGTCAGAAAACGAGATGAAATGAGAGATGAGATGCCTTAAACGAGTATTGGTATGATGTACACTAGTGGTGTTCTATTACTATTTGCACCAAAACCTACATTTCAGGGGGTCAACCTCTTACGTTTTTTTCCAGGCTCCTGAAAAAGTTTAGCAGTTATGTATGTTGATATAGCTTCCATTAAAATCTGTTGCAAGATTTATCAACATATATGGGAATAAGAGGTAACAGGGGTGAAAATCTACTCCCGATTCATACACAAGCTTACTACAGACAGTATGCCAAATTCCTAATAGTGTTGCTAAGGGAACCAACAGACTGACAAATCCTATTGTCCTGCGATCACCCAGTAGTACCATGGCGATCTGCTGGTAGATTGCACCCATGTATTGAGGACCCCTGAGTTTAAGATTACTTCTGTCTATCCTCCACTCTCCAGTGTCAGCCTGCTTCCCTTCATTTGGATAAAAGTCTGCAATCTTTGACAGGCAGAGCCGACGAATTCGCTGAGCAAGTTTGATTTTCAAATGAGCGACACGGCGTAACGTCGCCCGGGGCTCGCGTTTCCCAAAAAAATAATCCCTCTTCGCTGCTGCTCTCTGCCGTCCAATTTGCCAAGCAAGACTTATTTTCAAATAAGGCATGAGGTTACACGGGGCTCGCACTGCTGATAAAAATGTACCCCAACACAGGCTTTTGGTCGCTCAGAAAGGTCTATTTTCGGATAAAAATGATGCTCGCTGCCCACCATTTTTTTTTCTTCAGTTGAGAGACTTTGACCCTCTTCTTCTGGCTTTCGCCATTTTCCTAGTGGCAAGCGGAAGACAGGGGAGTGGCTTCCGTTAGCGAGTTTCAGCATGGATTTTCACATTTTCATGAACTTTTTTTTATCACACAAAACATCTCCCATGTAGTGAAGCCACGAAAGTTGATGCCACGAGGTGAAGGATCACAGTACATTTATGGGGTAGGGAAGTAAATGTTTTTATCTTCATTTCATTAATTAATTCATTCATTCCTCTTCCATACCACCCATCCTCAAAAGTGTTGCGGGGGTTGCTGGAGCCTAACCCAGCTGTCTTCAGGCAAAAGGAAACTACAACCCTAGACTGGTCGCCAGTCTATCGTAGGGTACACAGAGAGACAAACGATCATCCGCACTCCCAATCATACCACCACCAGTGGGAATTGAGCCCACGCCTGCCCGCACCGTAGTCAGGCGAGTGGATTTCCACATAACGAGGCAGCTCTTTATCTTAATTTCCTCTTATTTAATTCATCTCTTTAATTGTTTTTAATAAAATGTTTTTTTCATTTTCCATTTCTATACATTATACATTTATTTATGAATGATAATTTTGCATACTTATGTAGTCGTCCGAAGTTTCATCTATATTGGTGAAATAAAAAGTCATCCTCCATGCATGTATTCTGGCACGTCTGTTTGTTGGTCAACTCTTAAACTAGCAAATTTCTAAATAAAAACTGCAACTTTTTCTAAACATTCTCGAGACTGGTGCCAAAGGAACCTTTGTTAAACCTTTAAGGATTTGTTATAAAACCACAGGCAATGGTTTGCCACGATCGTGTGATAATAAACAAATATTGTTGGTGGGAATAAGATTCCAATGCCATGTCTTATATTATGATACAGTGCAATTATGTACCCACGTAGCAACTGTAATCAATCTTAACTTGTCTGTCTGTATGTTCTTGTTGTTTTAATCTATTGCATAACAGCGTAATCCTGAATGGTGTAGTTGATATTCAGAGTCTGGACAAAATCAATTTTTTCTTCAATCTCTTCTCACTCTGCCGTTGCCTTATTAAGCTTTTTTGTTTGTTTTTCCCCCAAAGTACAATATTGACTTTTTCCAACTGTTAACCTGACGAATGGTGGTATTTCTACATATGTAATTTTCAGATCCAAGTTACAAAATCTCCCAAAACATCAATGCTTTCCTGTATCTGTTATTTAATTTAAACATTTTCGCAATATCATTGTGTCCTAGTCGACAATCTCCCTACATACACTCTGCTGGCCTTCCATTTGCTGTCACACAAAACCTTTTTATTTTGTTTCCCCCAATTTTGGTGAAGGAAACTTGATATAAAATTATTGGTGTTAATGAGATGAAGAAGCGGTCCCTGGTGTCCATCTATGACTAATTTTGCTTGGCAAAACAGCCTCCCTGCCATGCCCATTCAAGAGGCACTTTTACCGGCCAAGCTCCTGCCGAGGCCGGGGTCGGTTCTCTCCCAAATCCCAACCTCACCCTCTTGCTACTGTGACAATGAAATTTCCTGGATACTGGATGAATAAAGGTATCTAATCTAACCCATCTATCAACGCTACGATATTGAAGCAGAGGCAAGCATTAAAAGCAATTACTCCTTGGCATGTTTTCTGTGTGATTTCAAAAGAAGACGTCACTGAACGAGATGGAAAGGCTAACTCTTTTGGATAGTATTAATTCTGAAAAATGCAGATATTTTACATATATTTAATGCTAAGTTGTTTTCAATTCATAATTTGAAGTTGTCTACCGTTAGCTTCCTCCATACACTTATGCAACCACACGAGTGGATTTTATTTTCCCCACACTTGTTATTCATTTTAATATATAAATCTTTTTCTTAGCATTCATATGTGTTTCTCATCTTCCTTTTAAAATTGTCACACTTTGATCAATTTTAAAGAGTTAAATTGGTAGGGTTTTTTTTTTAAGACTATGGAATGAATTATATAATTTACATTTATAATACTGCTCTGTTTTTGATAAGTCTAGGTTATAAAAAATGTTCTGGAACCAATTGACTTCGTAAATTGGGGTAACTTTAGAGTATAGTACTATTGACACGGGAACTCTTTGGAATCCAATTTTGTTGTTTGGGCCTTTTTTTCAAAAACAGTGTCCCATACAGATATTAGTTAGTAATGGTGTGGCACTAAACAATGTCATTGGGGACTTCTATGGACTATATACTTTTCAAGATATACCTTTCGAAGCCCAAAATAAAATGGTTGCCAGGTTGGTTCATAGTGAAAAGAGACACCACTCAACCTTTTGCTGTGATTTTCAATGAGTTTATCACTAGTAAAAGTCCAATCCTTTGAAATTGGTGGGTGTCAGTGAATGAAGCATCGCCAATTGCAAATAACGAGGGGAAAAAATTGCTTCTAGCCAAAACGCACCCTGCCAACAATCAGTTTATCACTAGACGTCCAACCCATTTGAAGTGGGAGAGTAGCAGTGAATGAAAGACTGTTCATTTGCTGCCACCCTTGCACTTCATTTGTCATCCAGTGCCATCAATGGCAGCAACAAGGTTCATGGCAGAAGCCTTGACATTGAGAAGATCTTTATAAATTGGTTGAAAAATAAACTATTCATTTTCTGAACCACTTATCTCCACGATGGCTTTGGGGTGATGGAGACAGTTCCAGCAAACAGTAGACGAGGGACAACCTGAGATGGTTGTTAACCAAGAGTGTAGTCTTCCTTTTGCCAGACGACTCCTGGGTTAGGCTCTAGCAACCCCCCAACCCTTTTGAGGATGGGCGGTATGGAAAATGAATGAATCACCCAACCACAGGGCATAACCCTAACCCCCAACCATGCCTACAACAATTTGGGATGTCAAATTAGCCTACCACATGTTGTGGGGGATTTGGGTGAAATAAAGAGGAATTGACCCAAAATCCACACGAAATGACTAATAAACACAGAATATTCCAGAAATACCCTAAAATGAACAGGTAGTGAGCCACAATCAAATTGTGATTGACAGTGATACACGTCTATTTCATTGACACTGACACTTAGTGCCATTAATGATGCCTCGCGCTGTCAATAACAGCCAATTAGTTAAAAGGTATTCAGTTTGACATAGAGACTAAATGAAGAAAAACCATTCATCCATGGTCTTTCAAACAATTTTGACACACTGTCGCTCTCTTCAGGGATACTTGACCTTGTTATTACCCCTCCAAATTGTTGCAAGAAGCACAAAGAAAGATACCTATTGCATTTAATGTAAAAAAAGTAACTTCCACAGTTTCAGACATTTTGGAAAGAGCGAATGGTGGAGGAAATAAAAAAAAAAACTGGTGGGGTAAAAGGTAGGTTGGGCTATGTTCATGATTGAATCTGTAGGAGCTGGAGAATACAATGAGGCACTGTTTGCGCTGACAAAGATAAAGAGAGACACACGGACGGATTGCAGGGAGACTTCTAGGCTATCACTATACCAAATTTCAAACAGAAAACACGATTTTCCTTCATTTGCCAGTGCAAACGGCAAGCAACAGATTTGGAATTGATAGTACTGACATATGATCATTCAATGCCATCCATTCCAGTTACAATTGATTTGATTTGCCAATCCGCTTGAATGAGTTCATATCGAAGTAGAAAAAAATAATGCCTGAATCTTCTTTCATATACACATAAACATAAGAAAGCATTGAGCATGGTGATAATATCGACTCATTCGTTCATCTTTAATAACTCATATCCTCGAAAGGGTTGCGGGGGTTGCTGGAGCCTAACCCAATTTTCTTTGGGCAAAAGGGAGACTACACCCTAGACTAGTCACCAGTCAGTCATCGGGGACACAGAGAGACAGACCAGAACCAATCTCACCAGCACCAAGTGAGAATCGAACCCAGAATGGCCAAAATAAAGTCAGGCAGAAGAACCACTGCACCATCGGGTACTGTGGTAATATTACAAAAAAAGAATCCAAAGTTTTTATGAAAAAATAATGCAAAAAATAGCAAAAATTGATTAAATATATTTTTTTACTTTTCGATATTTAACCTCCTATAACCTGACGTCCACATGTATGGACATCACATTTTTGGTTGTCAAATTTTGGACTATTAGGACCTGGCGTCCACTTATGATGTGGACATCATTTCCTCAAAACTACATCGTGAAAAATAATAATTATTTGTTTTTAAACTCATCAGGCCCCAATTAGCCTTAATATCAAAGAGAAAATTAAAAAGCATGCCTTACAAGAGTTTGGGTCTTGGGAGGTTAAAATAATCTTAATTTTTTCCATAAAAAATGAATTTTCCCATTTTCAATAATTTTCCAATTGTGTATATAAATGCATCGGCATTATTTAGTTCCTCTTATAATATTTTATGATTTTTTTATTTCAAAACTTCTAATATTTAATAAAATGTAGAACTATTTTTATTACTGTATTGCATATTTTATATGCAATCAGCTTGCTAACCTCCACAGTGCAAAACAAATGACTTTTAATCAATACATAAAAAATATATAAATACCAATTAGGCAACGAGAATGAGTAAATGTAAAAAAAAAAAAACGTTAACACAAACGTAACATAACTAGTCTTTTACCAAGGTCTGTATATATATATATATATATATATATATATATATATATATATATATATATATATATATATATATATATATATATATATATATATATATATATATATATATATATATATATATATATATATATATATATATATATATATATATATATATATATATATATATATATATATAAAACATATATATATAAGAAGCCAGCTCCTCATTTCCATGCAAGTACATGCACTACATATTACATACTACATACAAAATAACCATCTCACCTTTTCAGTGGAATTTCTGTTCACTATTCTCCACATGGATAAAAGCATTAAAGGGCCACGAGTAGGAGTGCGGCTGAGGATGTGCTGAGCTCCTCCGAGTGCCAGTGGCGGGCTGACAGTCTCGCGCGGAGTCTTTTTAATGCTGTGACGTCGGCTAGCGAGGGGGTGGCTTCTGTAAGCCGCCTAGCGGGCGGTTCGAGTGATATGGTCTTCGAGCTGTGTGCAGTGTGAAAATGCAGGTCACAGCTGGTGTGGACATTTTAATGTAATCATGTGACACGTATAAGGGATTATTTGACAGCACCAAAAAATGAGGGCAGTTATTGGAGAAAAGATGCCTTCCAGATGAATGAATTTTACGCATGGAGCTAATTAGGCCGCACGGTCCAATGACCGCGAGTCTCTTTTGTTTTAATGCACTCGGTTGATTAGGAAAATGATGCCAGCAGTTGTTCGCCTCCTTCGCACTCGACTTCATCAAAGCGCAGGCACACAGAGTCAAATTAGAGCCAAAGCCAATTCATGCTGGCAAAAGAACTTTGGTCTCCGTGAAACGAATTTTGGACTGTGGGGGAAAAAAAGTGCAATCGCAAAATTCATTTATCTGTTCGTTCCTTCGTCCCTTCCTTCCTTCGTTCCTTCGTTCCCTTGTTCTTTCGTTCCTTCGTTCCTTCGTTCTTCCGTTCCTTCGTTCTTTCGTTCCTTCGTTCCTTCATTTCTCTGGCCCGAAGTTAGCGGGCATAGGCTCCAGCATCCTAGTGACTCTTTTTAAAGAGTTTAGTTGGTAGGTTTTTTTTGAGGACTGCGGAACGAATTATATAATTTACATATAGAGTAATAGACGTAAAGGTAACATTAATAATTGCTGGATTTCTATCGACCTTGCATTATTATCTTGATATATAAGTGCCTCGACAAACAAGGAATTTTAGATACGGGTAAAATTCTGAGAAAATATTTTCTTGAGATACGAGCCTAATTTTGACAAACGAGCATTCGAGACAGCTAGGTTGTCAGGCTGCTAGAGGCTGCTTATTATTTTCTCTTTCTCGCCGCATCTCCCACATGCAAATATCTTGAAAAGCACTGGGCGGAGCGTTGCATTTTTGCTGTTTTTTTTTTTGCATTAGTCAGTGCAGAACTAAGGGAAACACAACGAATGAATAGTAGTGCGAAGAAAAGGTGTATGATGACAATCAATATTAAGCACGAAATAATGGAAAAACATACGTAGTGTACCCGTGGCTGAGCTGGCTCGCTAATATGTAGCAAGAAGCCGTGGTGGAATACGTTAACTTCTTTGCCTTGGTTATTGCACAAAAAGGCTTAAATTTAGTGTAACGTAAAATTAAATTTTTTTAAGTGTGTTTATAAGAATCTAAGTTCTTTGAAGTTAAATTTAAAGTTTATGTTACGTTATGAGCATATCCGTCTCCCGCTGTCTCATCAGCGAACTCCTCATTGTTATGAATAATGCCTCATATTATTATTAAACATCATAACCACAAGTTATTTTTACCTTGTTTAATAGAGGGTGAATACAACCAATAAAAATCAGTTTTTCCATTGTAATATCCTGTATTTGCTGTTTTGTTTCAGAGAGTGGGAAAGAATTCATTTGTATTTAGTTCATTTCTATGGGAAATGTTGATTTGAGATACAAGTAAATCCAATTAGGAGCTCAGTCCCGGAACGCATTAAACTCGTATCTCAAGGTATGACTGTAAAGTACTTCTCTGTTTATGAAAAGTCCAAGTTATAAAACAAGTTCCAGAATCAGTTGACTTTGTAAGTAGACGTAACACTGACAAGTATAGTACTTTTGACAAAGAGGAACTTACTTCTGCCCAAGACTAGTAAAAGTCCAATCCTTTGAAATTGGTGGGTGTCAGGGAATGAAGTATCGCTAATTGCAAATAATGAGGAAAAAAATTAGCTTCTGGCCAAAACGCACCTTCCCAACAATTACTTTATCACTAGTAGTCCAAACCATTTGAAGTGGGAGAGTAGCAGTGAATGAAAGACTGTTCATTTGTAGCCACCCTCGCATGTAATTTCCCGAATACGAGATGAATAAAGTTATCCAATCCAATCCAATTCCATTTGTCGTCTAGTGCCGTCAATGGCAGCAAATTGGTTCCCCCCACAACCCTAGTGAAGATAAAGCGGTTCAGAAAATGAGAAGAAAGAGGAGATGGGAATTAAAATTGTACTGAAAATAAAATAGCCTACCACAACAATATTTACATACAAATATGTACGCCTATTGTCATAACATTTGTCACCAAAGGTTAGGTCGTCTTTGACTTTATGCAAAAGCCAGTGCGAGGATTATCAAAGATTAATTTCAAGAGTAGGATGCTAGCACTTACAGCAGTTTTCTTATTGCTCTTTTAAGCCTTTTTGTGATAACTTTTTCCTCATCTTTTCAAGTCAAGTGGCACCCAATCCCGAAGCAATCAGAATGCTCTTCAAATAGTTATTATTAACACTAATAATACACGCGATTTTGTGTGTATTCAGTGACCTTTGATGTTTTTCAAGAAGATATTAAGGTCAAAGGCAATGATTGGTCATGTGTCATTGACGGTGATAGATATCCAGACCAGAGCAGTCCAGAAAGAGAGTTTCAACACGCCACCAATATACAATTTTACTTCTGGGTTTTCCAGGTTAAGGAGCTTTTATTAGTTCCAAACAATCATTTGATGAGTGATAGGTCTGAAAATACAACTTCAGGAGCAGGTTAGGAACGAGTGAGATCAATTTAAAGAGGAAATAGGTTTATTACCAGACTGCAGGATGGTTGGAGAATGCTCCGACAGCTGTGAAGCCTTCACAGCCTGCCTTCCTCGCAATTCTCTCTGAATGAACAGAGCTCAGTCTTTTTATAGGAACTCAACACACTCAATGGAGTCCCTGCCTCAACACTCCAGTGAAGACCCTGACTCAACATTCCCAGTGGGGTCCCTGCCTCAACACTCTCAATGGAGTCCCAGCCTCAACACTCTCATGGAGACCCTGACACAACATCCCCAGTGGGGTCCCTGCCTCAACACTCTCAATGGAGTCCCTGCCTCAACACTCTCATGGAGACCCTGACTCAACATCCCCAGTGGAGTCCCTGACTCAACACTACCGCAGTGATAATACTCATTCAAATTATCACACTTCACGGAGACAAAAATCAAAGGGTAAACTCACAATCTTTCTCGTTCCGAACCTGCCCTAGTTCAGGAACCCGTCACCAGATCACCGGAGCGGTGAGGGAACGTCCACCGGTCCTTGATCCTTCCAATCGAGGATGCTGTCGTCGTGCTCCGTCGTCGCTCCGGCAATTGTTGGCGGTTGGGTCCCGGGTTTCGGCACCAAAATATGATAGGTCTGAAAATAAAACTTCAGCAGCAGGTTAGGAACGAGTGAAATCAATTTAAATAGGAAATTGGTTTATTACCGGACTGCAGGATGGTTGGAGAATGCTCCGACAGCTGTGAACCCTTCACAGCCTGCCTTCCTCGCAATTCTCTCTGAATGAACAGAGCTCAGTCTTTTTATAGGAACTAAATAGTAATATTTCTAAGACAGTGATGTAGGACAGAGCTTATGTAAACAAAACTTTGGGCTAATATGGTTAGACATTCGCAGGTTTAAGTTGTATGCAAACACGATATTTTTATAGCACACACAAACTGCCGCAGCCTATCTTATATTGCGCGTTTCGAACAAACAGTTCCAAAGTGAGTTGGCCATATTCCACAATAAAAGGAAACAATTGCAAGGCCATCTAGTTGGCTCATCCTACATTCTACTGTCCTAACATACCATTGTAAAACCAGTTTGGACACATTGGCTCGACATGAACAAACAATTATTAAACCAGTTGGCAGGTCTACCCCAATAATGAGGAGGTTTGAAAAACTAGCTGGCAAATATATTTGCAAATCACTGAATTAAATATTTCAATTTCCAGTGTTTTCTATTGAGGTCAAGGCATAAGGTATTTTCCCCTATGTCTATGTGTGTCAGTTAAATATGTAATTATCATGTTTTGGTAAATCTGCGTTTTAAATTCAAACCAGAATACAGATAAAGAGGATGCCCCCTACCACTTTCTGATGATTTTATGTCATTCCCAGGTCACTTCCTGTTCATTTTTTAACAATTCAAAGAATTTCCCTGTAAAAAAAAGAATGCGATATAATAGGAATTTAATTGAGTAAAAAGTGTTCATGTCAAATGTTGGCAGAACTTCATATTTTTTCCCAGAACTGATAAGCGTTATGTCCTTTGATTTTCCTGAATGTTTTGATATGTGACCTCTGTGAAAAACTCGACAAGAAGCATTGTGAAAACTTAATTTAAGATGTTTTTGCCATTAAAAAGGAACAGACCGGGGATTTTTTATACGTTGTTTTGTTGCAACCACAAACTTTCAGGGCAAAACTGAAGACGGCTTATGCTGCGTGAATATTTGAAACGTTACGAGGTCAAAACGATGTGTATCAGTCAAAACCTGTGTGCTCTGCTGAAAAATTCCTGAGCTCGGGAAAAAACAATGTAGAGGATAGAAAATGCAGTCATCAGCTTTATTGTATATGTAAGCCCGTAGACAAGTGAAAACCAACAAGAATACAGATTCAAAGCAAGTGTACTGCACAAATGAAGTACAAAGCCAGCGTGATGGATGAGCGCAAGTCATTTATTTGCAAGCTTCTTTTCACATCTTCACAAGAAAGAACCCGCAGAATCTAATTTCATTTGCTGTTTGTTTAATCAACAAAATGATTAATCCAGTCCAGCAGGTACCTCTCAGAAGCCGCCTCACATTTATAGTCAAAGCATGGCTCTGAGCCCGCTATCTCGCCGTTCCTTCATTCATTGACAGCCATTGAGGCCACGAGGCACAACACATGGTTTGGTTGTCGCGATCCGTCAACGGCACTGGAACATGAACATTTAAAGTCAGTACTTTGGGTTCTCATCTTTCATTTCCTGATGACCCTAGTGCATTCCCTGGTTACTTCCTGTTCATTTAAGACCACTTGTAGATTTTGGACAATTTCCACATCACTTGCTACTGGTTTTGGGGAAATTACAGGTTTTTATGTATATTTCTTGGTGGGTTCCTGTTCATCTTGGCTCATATCCTGTACATTTTGGATTAGTTGTGTGTAAAACTCAATTGTCTCATCTATCTATAGAAAAACATTTCAAAGCGGCATTTTCTTTTTAGATAGTTCTCCACACTGACATGGTAAGGAGCTCAGAGCCGACAAGATCAAAGCCCCCTGTTTTGTTCTCGTAACATGATAATCAAGAAACATTTGATGAATAAAATCAGATTAACTACAATGAGTCAAAAGATTATCCCCAAGTATCAAACTAAAGTCGGCTAAGATTGCTGCTCATCGCTTATCAAGATGTAACTGAACATAAGAAATAGCATATATAAGTTCATTTGTTAAACACAATAACTCAATTTCTTGTTAGGGTTAGGGGTGTGTAATAAAACCCAGTGGAAGGAAACCCTTCTGTGGACGGTTGTCAAAGGGGTGACAAAATCACATGCTGGTCAGTATGGAAATGTTACATTGCTGTGAGCTCACATTGTGTAAGCACAGTGCACAGTGTATTTGTTGCCATCTTAGTGACAAATTGAAAGGTTTCTGTGGCAAAGATCGCAAAGATTGTTTGGTGCGGTCCATCTAGAGTGGATATGAATCATCCAAACAAATCCAACTGTCATATGTTCAATGATAATATTATGATTTTAATATCATAATTTCATAAGTCAGACTATGATGAAAACAAGTTCCAATTGCTGATATAACAGAACCGAGCCGTAGGATGAGTTAGAACCCTTTTCGCAAATGGACGCAAATGGACGTCGTTCCGTTCATCGATGCATCTTACTGGGTTAGATCAGCTGCCCCGTGCCCAGTTTTGATGTCTAAAGAGCCCCAGTATACGTATTTAATCATTAAATTCTCTTTTTGGCTGGATTTAAACCAATTTTTGTGCATTTCAAAACGATTTCAAGGTTATCGATTCAATTCAATTGCGTAAGCAAAAAATAACTGCAACAATAATCGCATATCAGGTATTCATTCATAACAATTAAGCTCGGAACTCAAAAACAACTCCTTTGGAAATTAAACAAACAAGCCTCCATTCGCCAAAAGAATTCGGAACGAGCGTCACAATTTAAAATTTATATGTGAGTAATCCCGGAGGTTGGTTGATAGCCATCCGCTTAAGCAACAATAATTTAAGCGTCCTTCACAGGTCTCCATTGCGAACTTGCATCTGGGCAAAGGGTCAGTCATATCTTCCAGTAATCAGTCCTCGGAGTGAGGACTCGGTGAAATGTTAAGTCTCTAGCTGGAACCAGCTGCCCTGGAGAGTGACCTCAAGCTTGCCCCAGTCCCAAATTGAAGAAACCCTTATATAATAGTATCCCAGAATAACCCCAGCAATCATGAATAAAGCAAGTTACGCTAAACTACAATATGCTTGTCAAGTTAACAATTAACAGAAGGATGTGCCTGCCACCTGCAGGGGACAGAGAAACCTCAATCAGACAAAAGTCGGATACCCTTGGTTAATGCTCAGTTTGTTTCATTTCAACCAGAAGCTGTATTTTTTTGTGTTTCCTTTACTGTAGAATAACTCGTCAATCTTAACAAAGTGAATATTTATGTTTGGTCTATTCAATCAACTAATATGCCTATTTAGTACTGTTACTTTTTTGCATTGAATACTTTACTGTATCTTTTTAGTTAATTTAAGATGTGATTACTAAATGTAAGAAAAATGCTTCAATCTGCTTCGTAAGTGTAATGTTATGTGTTTTTTTTTCTTTAAGATTTTGCACCTAATCAACCCCCTTTCACCTTATGACCGTTTATAAACTACAATAAAGTGTAGAAAGGGAGGAAGACTGAGTTGCTCATGCGCTAGATAGATCAATGCCCTTTTCATGTTGGGACAAAGACTGAGGGAACTAAAGACAACTTGACAATGCTTCTACTTACGACAAATCAGTGGTGTGTCGTCAGGGCCTTCAAGGCCTTTTCTGCTGGCCTAAGAAATATTTGAATCACATACTGATGTTAATTATATTTTGTCATTGAATAATTATTAAATAATTCCAAATCGTCTGTTAGCTTCCTTTTATTGATTTCCCCCTGGTTGCACTGCTTCCAGATGTGTGTTTTCATATTGAAGCATTTAACCAATCACACAATCACATTTCAACCATTATTTGTTGCCAGGGTCAGAAATCTGCCTCAAGGCCTTCACAATCAGTTCTGTAGGCTCTGCTGCATCGAACAAGCATCAATAAGACTGTTACTTTAACCAATCAGAATTCGATGGTGACATCAATGCCTTCTCGCAGGCGTAGGGCTACGTCATTGCCTTCTCGAAGGCGTAGGGATACGTCATCACTTTCACCAACTATGATTGACCAGTGATAGAGTGGACTAGCCAGAACTGCCAAACTGTATATGGAGCGAGGTGCACAAGCAAATATATTGTTGTGTTGATTGAATAACGGTTTTGTCGACCCGCAATGGCTGAAGCAGGAGAAGAAATGGATTTGTTTGCAGATTTACTGTCAAAGCCATGTTCAAAATGGACTTTTCAAAAAAAGGCTAGACATCATTAAAAAAGGTCGGACAACTCCAAAGCATGCAAACCAGCCTGTCACAACCGGGAATGAACATTTTCAGCACTAAATCAAATAAAAATGTTTGCCAGAAATACGACAGGACAAGCGCGACTTTCAGCATTAGCTTCGATGGCGATAGTAAAGAGGGAGGAAGGAAAGGAGGATGGATATTGTTTAATTAAATTTCTTGAATAATATTTCAAATGTATGTTTTATGTGTTGCAAGCTGTACCTGAAGTAAAGGCTTTATAGCCATAGTTTTTGAGGGTTGGATTGATTCGCTGGAGGCGTCGCTAGGAAATTCACAGACCTCCGCTGCGACAAAACCGAAGTACAAAACCACTTCTGGAACAAATTAATCTTGGAAGTAGAGATACAAGTGCATTTCGAGAAAAAAGCCATCATGCTGCATAATTGTCCGCAATATTAGCAGATTAAAGCCATTATATTATATAATATATGTTATACGTGGGTGGCCTGGCGGGTGAGGGGTTAGCGCATTGCCCTCACAGCTCTGAGGTCCTGGGTCCAAGTCCAGGTCCATCCGCCTGTGTGGAGTTTGCATGTTCTCCCCGGGCAGCCCTGCGTGGGTTTCCTCTGGGTACCCCAGTCTCCTCCCATATTCCAAAACACATACATGGTAGGCTAATTGGACACTCTAAATTACCCGTAAACCCCTAAACAGGTTCAGAAAATGAATGAATGAGTGCTATACATATTGTTGCAGTGGTGTTAATTTACTTATTTAAGGTAATACGTACGTTATGTAGCATTGTGCCGCCTCTTTTAAATGAATAATAATGAGATCATCTTGTGAGACTTTTTACAAAAAAATTGACAAAAAAGCGGCTCAGAAAATGAGATGAGACAAAAAAGGAAGACATTTTTTGCTCCTCCATATAACATTACTTAGTGGAAACTTCATCATTGCTCCTAGCCAAGCTTACATAACTTACATAGCTTTGTGTCTAATATTGAACTGGGAAAATATTAGAACCCAACTCAACCCCGCTAAGCCTTAGTAAACTCAAGTGAACTTAACTCACCTAAACTAAATTTCACATTACTCAGTTTAAACTCAACTCAACAAATTTAATTTTAACTCAAAGGTGTCAAAGTGGCGGCCTGGGGGCCAAATCATTTTGTGTGGCCCGAGAAAGTAAATCATGAGTTTCGACTTTCTTTTTTAGGATCAAATTAAAATGGAGATTATGGATGTATATTATATTTCCTGATTTTCCCCATTATAAATCAATAATGGTCATTTTTTAATCATTTTTTGGGGTTTAGTTCAAAAATCATTTCGTATTATCAAAAAATATACAAAAATATTTTCCGTTTTCCACTATAATATGGAACACAATGATTGAGAGATTTTCCTTTACTAAAAATAAAAGGTTCAAATAAACATTGTTTTAGATTTATAAAAATTTGAAGGTTAGGGCATTAAATCCAGTTCTTTTAATCCATTTATAAAAAAAGAATATCTAAATATTATATCTAAAATGGTCCGGCCCACATCAAATCGAGTTGACGTTAATGCAGCCCGTGAACCAACCCGAGTCTGACACCCTTGTTTTAACTCAACCCCACTTAACTCAATTTAATTCATTGGCTGCATTGATCTTTATATCATGTCAAATTAATTGGACATCAATCAATCAACAATGACAAGCAAAGAATTCTAAATGTGCTTCTCAAGTAATGAAATACTTTGAACATTTGAAAAAACACAATGCTGTGTCATCATTGTTGACATGACACCAGACATTTGTCAAACCGTTGGGATGGCCTGAAGAAAATCCAACCTGAGTCTGTGGGTTTTAAAAATTTGTGATGCTGATGAAGGGTAGGCCTCCTTACCTTCACCAACCCCGAGAGGCAGCCAGACGGCCGTCAGGCGAAGGAGAGGCTGGCGTGTCATATAACATCAGCCCCAACACAGTCGTCACGTCCAAGCCCATCAGCCTCCTGTTTCTATTTTTTTTTTTTTTGCGAAGGCCTGCTGTGCATTTTGATTCTACTCCTGTCAGCAAAGTCCAAATATCCACTGAGCAAAAGCTGCTTTATCCTAATGTAAAAATACTTCAGAAAAACATCCCATTGTGCATATTTTTGCTCACACTTTGTTCCTCTATTTGGAACACCGTCGTTATTGATGTCACTTGATGCATCACAACTAAACACTGTAGTCATTTGTTATGAATAAAAACTAAAATAAATTAAATTTGTGTTTGAATTGTGCAACACTATAAGTCCACAAAAGCTACATTTTCTAATTCAAAAGATTTTTAGTTGATGAATTAATAAGATCATTCATTCATTTTCCGTACCGCTTATCCTCACCAGGTTAGCCAGGTGTGCTGGAGCCTATCATAGCCAATTATGGGGGGCCAGCGAGGGGACACCTTGAATTAGTTGCCAGACAATTTTAGAACATGAATAATATCATATTCTTAATAAATACTAGAAAGAAAATATCAGAGGAAGAAAAATAAAATGATCTGAAGCTAACCGATCCTTACTGACATCCAGTCTTTGGGACTTGAGGGATTAAGCTGCTCTCTAAGTAACAGAAAGTGACAGCAAGTGACCTGGGAATTCGCAAATATCTTCCTAAAGTCAATAGAAATTGTCCTTTAAGCAGAAAGTTACCCTAAAATCAAAAGGAAATTATCCAAAATGTATACGAAGCGACCCATAAGTAATGGCTTGTATTTAAATTGTTGTATTTAGTTAGACAATACTCTACTTTCTGGTGTCAACAGTGACTCAATTCAGTTTTCTTGACATTTGACAGTATGAACAGTATTTTAAAGTTATGCTCCTCATCTGATTTACATGCAGCTACTAATCCAATCCCCAGTACTTGTCAACCCAGTCCCTCCTGTAACAGAAACATTATCTTTGCTTTACACGTCATATTCCTGCCACCTGACACAAATCCCATTGTAGACACGAAGAGACTGGATTTTTATTGATTATTTTTGCCTGTCATTGCTTTGTAAAGTCACTGAGGAAATAACATCAGTCACATCCAATAGCATCTGGGTCACACAAATAAACCAGATAAACATCCCCTTGGACCTTTTTATTTTCAGAATTCCTTTGTTAATCGAAAAATAAAATAGGAGGACTAACCTGTTATGCATAACACAGTACACAGAAAATTCAGGAGTGTTATAATACCCCTATGGTTTTCGATTGATCCCTTTTCTGGTGTGTTAAAAATGTCAGTGAAGACTGGTGCTAGTTTGTCAGGATGCAGTGGTGGGCCGTCAGGGCCTTCAATGCCTTCTCTGCTGCCATAAGAAATATCTGAATCATATATTATATTTTGTCCATCATTACTTATTAAATAATTCCAAATTGTCTATTAGCTTCCTTTCATTAATTTTCCCCCCTGGTTGCACTGCTTCCAGATGTGTGTTTTCACATTGAAGCATTAACCAATCACATTTCAGCCATTATTTAATTCCAGGGTCAGAAATCTGCCTCTAGGCCTTCACAATCAGTTCTGCAGGCTCTGCTGCAATAAACAAGCGTCGATAAGACTGTTGCTTTAACCAATCAGATTTCGAGTTGGCAACACCACAATGCCTTGTCGCAGGCATTTGGATCGTCATTGTCTTCTCGCAGGCGTAGGGATATCTCATCAGTTTCACCAACTATGATTGGCTAGATAGCCAGATCTACCAAACTGTATTTGGAGCGAGCTTTAAAAGCAAACATATTGTTGTGTTGACTTAAAGCCATTTTTAAGACGGACTATGCCAGAAATACGACAGGACAGGCTCGACTTTCAGCATTTGCTTAGATGGCGATATTAAAGAAGGAAGAAATGGAGGATGGATATTGTGTACAGTTAAAAGGCATTTTTAGTGAGTAAAATATGGCTATATTCCTAAATAAAATTTCAATTGTGGGCTATGTTCTGATATCTGAAAAGCTCCAGTGTTTGTATTTAAGCTCCGGTGTTTGTATTTAATCACTAAATGCTGCTAGGAAGTGGATTTTACCCCATTTTTGTGCAATATTTGCCGTTTCGCGTATATACGTATCGACGTTCATCGCTGTCTTTTTCCCAGGGAAATGATACTCCAGGCCCGGTTCTGATGTCTAAATAGCTCCGGTATTTGTATTTAATCAATAAATTTTGTTTTAGTCTGGATTTTACCCCATTTTCGGGCAATGTTTGCCGGTACGCCATTGACGTTCATCGCTGTCTTTTCCCGGGAAAAGTAATGTCTGAAAAGCTCCAGTATTTGTATTTAATCATTAAATGCTGCTAGGAACTGGATTTTACCCGTAGAAGGCGCTACGAGAAAATGCACGGACCCCCAGTGTCAGGACGTGCCGTGAGTATTTATCCTGGTATTATACCCAGTCCTGTGGCCTTCTTGGGGTTGACAGCACGGAGCACACGTCTCACGGATATAACCCCCACGGGTGAATGGGGTTGTTTTAGAGGTCATATGGGCGGTATTGCAGGTTAAGGTTGTGTGACTAATTGGTAGACTGGGGACTCGAAGAGGGCAAAAACAGTTGTTCCGTTCCTTTGCCAGTGCCGCTCCTGAGTTAGCAGGAGTCGTAGCACAGCCCTTGTAGTTGGTGAGGGACTGTATGCTCTGTTTTATCATTTGGGGGCTGAGGGGCTGTCCTTCTAGCTTCCCCTTGTAGTCTGCTTTAGTGGCCTTGCTTGATGCCTCTCTTCAGGTTGGCGCGAGCTGCGTTGTATAATGCCTTTGAAGGCCTGGAGAAGTGATGAGAACTGACTGGTCAGCCTTGGTTTCCAGTTTGGGTACACCTATATGGCCTTCTCCACAATAACCATAGCCACACAGTACTTTATGTAAGGCAGTAATGTCTGTTAATGTGCCCAGGTCCTCATGGTGGAAAGTCTTCTACTGTGTCCGTTCAAAGCACTCTTGGAGTAGGGGGAGGGCGTCATCAGGACAGGTGATAATGGATCGTCTTTTAGGGTTTGTTTGTCGGCTGAGGGCGGTGTGTGCCCGGGCCATCAACGATGAGAGGTGATCTGACTGTCCAAAGTATTGGACAGGTATGGCCCTGTAAGCACACTTGATGTTAGAGCAGTGGTTCTTAACCTTGTTGCATTCACCGAACCCCACCAGTTTTATACGCGCATCCTCCCAAACCTTACCTTAGTGTGAAAGAAAATATGATTTTTTTTTCAAATTCATGATATATAAATTCCTCGCAGGATTGATCGGCCAAGCAATGTCACATGATCATCTGCAGCCAGTAATGGTTGAAGCGGGATATGTTAACGTGAGTAGACATGATGAATTGATGTGTCTTGACCTCCGTGAGAGAACCCAAGTATATATATATATATATATATATATATATATATATATATATATATATATATATATATATATATATATATATATATATATATATATATATATATATATATATATATATATATATATATATATATATATATATATATATATATATATATATATATATATATATATATATATATATATATATATATATATACATATATATATATATATATATATATATATACATATACATATATATATATATATATATACATATACATATATATATATATATATATATATATATATATATATATATATATATATATATATATATATATATATATATATATATATATATATATATATATATATATATATATATATATATATATATATATATATATATATATATATATATATATATATATATATATATATATTAACACAATATGCATGTTTTCTTAAATTCATTATCATTACAAATGTCCAACAGGAGACGAAAAAACTCTGCATCATGATTACATCCGACACGTCTTAGACCTTTCTCAGGCGGTAAAATTTATCAAATTGATTAGTATGCTTAAGAATACCTACCACATTGTGAGCGCAGCCAAATTATAAAATGTATAACCGAGCATTCAGTGTCTTCTTGCATTTTGTAACCCGTGTAGTTGTTTGGTTTACAATGTGAGCTTTGAAGGATGAAGTTAGTTGATTCTTTAATTGTATTGTTGGTGTGTGATAGGTTAATGGATTTAGAAAGAAGTGTTGCTCGTTGGGACCCATTTTTTATTTTTTTTATTTTTACTCAACCCTCAGTAAAAACACGACACTGCTCTTTGAGGTATTGCATTAACACACACTACAGATCTAGAAAAAAAAACGTCAATTTTAACTTTCAGGAGATTTGCTGTGTAAATTGGGGTAGATAATTATAGTAATGAAATTGGCTGCACTTAATTCCATCAATAAGACTCATTTGTGACCAGTGCCTAAGGCCGCATTTGCAGCCAAACCATTTGGGGGAAGTTGGGGGTTACCACGGATGCGCTGCTGTTAGCGAATGCTAATTAGCACCAGAATGCAGCAATGCAATCATTTCCATGCAAATAGCATAAAAGAGCAAATTCCCCTGGTGACAAAAAAATGGTTCTTTTGATATATCCACTTGCGATTGCTTCTATTTTTCCACATTAACAACAAGAAATGGCCCAAAAATTCCCTAAAGGAACAGGCCACATTTCAAAATAAGCAGGTAGTGACACAGGAATGCCCCAAAATAATAAATAAAGTGGACCAAAATCATGAGAAAGTGGACAAAAATCAACATGTGGGAGGGAGTTTCATATCTGATATCAACAAGACACCTCAGATCTAAACATCTCAAATTGAATTTGAGTGCCTGGAACATCACCTGATGTGACAAAAGACTGACTGCGGTTAAGAGCGCTAATGGTGCAAGCTGAAATGCCTTTCCTTGTCAGCCTGTGAGGAGCACGTATAAAAACAAGACATGAAAGCATATTGTGTGCGATGACACAAAGAGGATACAGACCTGGCTACAATTCCAGAGAAAGGTAAAAAAAAATCTTACGACCGCGCTTTTAGGAAAGGGTTTTGAACCGTTTTTGAATGTTATCTAAATTCTGCTCGTATGGAGCAATGAGGTACAAGACAAAGCCACAGTATGTTTATAACTTAATATAAAGTAGGTGAGCAAGATAGGTAAATTAAGAATGGCAACAAAAAAATGACTAGAATTAATTTTTAATGCTTTTATTGTCATTATACAAGTATAATGAGATTTAAAGCTTTCACCACTTGCACTAATAACAAACAAACATACAAATAAATAATCAAAGAATAAAAACTATATAAATAAATAGTCCAAGTGAATCAGCAGAGTGGAACGGCCTTGTTCCATCTGAATTCCAATATGAGTTCCATTATTTTGAAGACGCTCAGTGCCATTTTGTTGAGCGTGCATTAATCGATGACTCTATGGACTCAACAACAAACATACAAACATATAGGTAATCAATTTAAAGTAATGATGAATAAATAATCAATAAATATCAATAGATTAATGAGTGGTCAACATAATAAATAAGTAGTATAAAGTAGTATTCAACATGGGTAAGTGGTACAAAGTAACTAATGTGGCTAGCAATAAGTCTTGATTAGGTCCTAGATGCAGAACTCGAGTTGGGTATGTTGACAGCCCTTTGGAAGAAACTATCCTTGACTCAGTTTGTCTTGGCTGTTATGGCTTTGGGGCACCTTCCAGAGGGCAGCGGGTTAAAGTAGTGGGAGCCGGGATGTGTACGTATTGTCTTATATGGTGCTCTCTGCCTTCTAAGGCACTGGGATTTGTTGATGCTGGGCAGGGCAAGTTGGGGGTAGTTGATGATCTTTTGTGCCATGTTGATCACCCCCTATAGCAGGACGCGTATTCGTAATCTTTATTAACAAACTAGTTCCCAAAAATAAAACCCTAAATACAAACATCTGGCTAAAGTAACAGAGCAACAACTGAAATAACGAAAAACAAACTTGTCTGGCAGCCGTCTGGGCAGCCCCATGACAAAGCAGCGAGCTGGCCGGTCTCACGGACTCTGGGTGATGACAACTTAGTCTGCAGCCTTCCCCCGGGAGAGGCTCTGGGGGTGCACCAATAGCCGCTGCTGCCTCGCCCCGGACGGGCTCTGGAGGCCAAAGACGGCCGTTGCGGCCTCGCCCAGGATGGGTTCTGGAAGGTTGCAGGCAGAGTTGCTACTGCAGCCTCGTCCGGATGGGCTCTGGAGGATGCTGCAGACTCGGCCCGGGAACGGGCCAGTAGGGTCGCAGATTGCGTCACGCAGAACGGTCATGGTTGCCGATTGACACCCGCCCGGAAACCTTGGGTGGAAGGGAGATTAAGAGCGAGCAGACCCATCTATCACAGCTGACTCCGGGCCAAAGGCGGGGGACAACACCCTGAATCGGTGGAAAGCGCTCGCAGGGCACAAGGAGACCGACAAACGTGTATGCTCACATCCATACCTTGGGGCAATTTAGAGTGTTCAGTCAGCCTACCATCCATGTCTTTTGAATCTGGGAGGAAACCAGAGTACCCGGAAGAAACCCATGCAGGCCTGGGGAGAACAGGAAAACTCAATACAGGTGGACCGACCTGGATTTGAACCCAGCACCCCAGAGCTGTAAGGCCGACGCGCTAGCCACTCACCTGCCGGGCCGCCTGGAATACTTTTGTGGATGTCAAAAATGTGTGTAATTTTTTACTTGTACTTGTGGATCGTAAATATACATGTGAAAATGACAGATATCTGTATATCTTAAAAACGTGTGTGCGTGCGTGTGTGCGTGCGTGTGCGCGTGCGTGCGTGTGCGTGCGTGCGTGCGCGTGCGTGTGTGTGCGTGTGCGTGCGTGCGTGTGCATGTGCGTGTCCTTGTGTTTGTGTGTGTGTGTCCGTGTGCGTGTGTGGGTGTGTGCACGCGTGTGCGTGCGTGTAAGTGCGTGTGCATGCGTGCGTGTGCACGTGTGTGTCCGCGTGTCCTTGTGTTTGTGTGTGTCCGTGTGGGTGTGTGCACGCGTGTGCGTTTTTGTGTCTGTGTGTGCGTGTGTGCGCGTGTGTGCGTGTAGGCGTGTGTGTGTGTGTGTGTGTGTGTGTGTGGGGAGACATGCATTTGTGAGAATATTTTTGAGACAAATCTCCCCTCATACTCCTCGAGTTTGTGTGGGTTTTCTTCAGATATTCTGGTTTCCTCCCACATCCCAAAAACATGCAGGGAAGGCTGGTTGAACACTACGATTGGCTGGCTGTCACGTTTCCGTGCTTTGGGTTTCAAATAAACCTTTGAAAACCCCAACTCTTCATCTGCCTCTCAGCAGTCATGCTAAGTATAGCGTATTCTTTTTTTTTAAATATATATCTATTTTTCTTATGCAAGAAAAGTATTTTAATGTAATTTTCAACTTTGACGGTAGAATCTGACTTAAGTGGAAATTCAGGTTACGTTGCCATCATTGCAAAAGAACTCGATTAAAACTCAATTATTCCTTGATGACTAAGTATTCTTGCATCGAGGATCTGAGTTGTAGTTTATTTTAAACTTTCTCTGGTAGGTACTTTGAGGATATCCAAAATAAGGTACAAACCTTTCTTGTGGAGCACAAAACAGGTGCTTAATGGACTGTACTTGCAAGCAATGACGCCACACCTCCATATCTGCAAAGGGACCAGGCTTATTTCAAAGTGGAGTTATGAACAGTAGGTTGAAGGGGCATTTCGTTGCTTGGATTTAGTTCAGAAATATGCTACCATCCATTCCTTTTTTTATTGATAGGACATACTGACCATGGTTTATATTATTACAGCTAAATGTTCATACGGCCAGCCATAGAGCAGGTTTTTATTATCACTGTACAGTTGCTATCTGCTGTGCTGCTAGTGCACCTTGTGTTGTAAAAATGGATCCTTTCATTTATTTTCTTTCATTTTCTTAATCCCATTTTATAATGTAATTTAGGAATCCCATCATGGGAGATTGAAGCAAGGATTATTCTTTTGTACCATGTGCGATTTTAATAAGTATGGACATGGCTTGGTCGGATGCAGCAACCTATCGATGAGGTTGAGGCAGAGCATTTTCATTACACATTCCAAGCAGGTGGTGAGCTCTTTTGATGTGGAAACGCCGTCAAAAATGAAAAGTGGAAGGCCAATTACAATTGATACCTGGAGCTTCTTCAAAGAGTGGCGACACATGAAAAAAGGTGGACGTATTACTTGCTATATGGGCAAACACATCGTTGTCACATAATTGAAATAAAAAGAACAAATACCATATACAGGATGAGCATTTACCCTTTGGAGAATGTTTGAATAGGACGGGTGTTTGTGAAGATAAGCAGTACAAAAAATGAATGAATGAATTACAAAAATAAATAAGGGAAAAATACACTTAAACACAATGCATTTATGATAGTTGCTGCTTTTTTTGAAAAAGTGAAAAATATGAATGAAAAACATGTCAAAAGGAAATACATATACAGTGTTCCCTCGCTACTTCGTGCTACAGCTATCGCGGACTCAGAGCTTCGCAGATTTTTTTCAGGAAAAAAAAAATAAAAAATTTAAAGATATTTAGTTAAAATTATAAATTACATCATTTTACAAGAGGTGGAAACAAAATATTCAATAAGAATTAGGAATTGCATCAAAGAAATGGTCAATAACATGGTGAGAGTTCAGGAATCGCATCGATGACGTCATGGCTGTTTACAGGAGCATCTTCACCGCCCAAAAAAACAATGTTCACAACTCCCAATAACGATGTTTCTTACGTGCAAAAAAACTGCAGAAGATCCTCCATACGGACTACTATGATGTTTTTGCTTGGTGGTGCTTTTGTGGACGTGTTAGACGTTTCTTTAAGCATTTTTCAAGGGGCACCCCTACTTCGCGGAAATGCACTTATTGCGGGGGTCCCGGTCCCCATTAACCGCGATAAGCGAGGGAACACTGTATTTCCTTTATTCAGGCTTCAGCGCCCCCAAACCCACAGGCACACGTAAAGCTACAATTTAGAGTGCTCCACCAGCCTACCATGCAAGTTTTGGGGAAGTGGGAAGAAACTGGAGTACCCCGATAAAACACACGAAGGGCGAGGTAAAACATGGAAACTCCTCCACACAGGAAGGTCGAAACCACCAGGGATTGAACCCCAGATTCAGAACACTGAGGCGGACGTGTAAACCACTCCTTTATCGTTCCACCACAGTGAATGACAAATAAGTACAGTTGTGGTCAAAAGTTTACATACACTTGTGAAGAACATTATGTCATGGCTGTCTTGAGTTTCCAGTTATTTCTACAACTACGATTTTTCTCTGATAGAGTGATTGGAACAGATACTTCTTTGTCACAAAAAAACCTTCATGAAGTTTTGTTCTGTTATGACTTTCTTATGGGTTACCAAAAAAGTAATCAAATCTGCTGGATCAAAATTATACATACATCAACCCGAATTAGCAATTTTGGTGACTTAGAAAGTTGTGTCAGTCAAATGAGCTTCATAGCATGGCCTCTTAACTTCCTGTGAGTTATTATGAGTGACTACAGCTGGTGACTCCTCTGGGGCCATTTAAATAGCGCTCATTGGATGCAAAAGCCCACAAACGATACAATGGGAAAGTCAAAAGAGCTCAGCATGGAACTGAAAAAGTGAATCTTTGACTTGAACAAGTCAGGAAAGTCACGTGGAGCCATTTCAAAGCAGCTGCAGGTCGCAAGAGCAACAGTGCAAACAATTGTTTGTAAGTACTGTTTTGTCACTGCTACAATCAGGACGAACACGCAAGCTATCACATGCTGCTGAGAGAAAATTGGTCAAGAGGGTGAAGATTCAACCGAGAATCACCAAAAAGCAGATCTGCAAAGAATTAGAAGCTGCTGTAACACAGGTTTCAGTGTCCACAGTCAAGCGTGTTTTGGATCTCCATGGACTGAGAGGATGCCGTGCAAGAAGGACGCCCTTGTCCAAAATCGGTACCTTAAGGCTCGACTGAAGTTTGCTGTTGATCACATGGACCTTCTGGAGCAAAGTTCTGTGGTCAGACAAAACAAAAATCTAGCTGTTTGGCCACAATGCCCAGGAATATGTTTGGAGGAGAAAAGGTAAGGCCTCTAACCCCAAGTACACCATGTCTACCGTCAAGCACGGTAGTGGAAGTATTATGCTGTGGGGCTGTTTTGCTGCCAATGGAACTGGTGCCTTACAGAGAGTAAATGGGATAATGAAGGAGGATAACCTACCTACCTACTGAGGAGTTTACGGTCCATTGGAGAGTGCAGGACACTGCTGAAGACTTTCTACGGCACTGTGGTGGCTTCTACAGTGTTTTATGCAGTTGTCTGTTGGGGACGCGGGAGCACGGAGAGGGAAATTAACAGGCTGAATAAGCTGGTCAGGAAGCCCAGCTCTGTTCTGGGCTGTCCTTTGGACTCTGCGGAGGAAATGGGAGAGCGGAGGACGCTGACTAGGATGATGTCCATCCTGGACAGCACCTCGCACCCCCTGCATGAGTCTGTGGAGACCCTCTAAAGAACTTTCAGCAATAGTCTGCTGCACCCTCAATGGAGGAAGGAGCACTTCTGCAGATCCTTACTCTCATCAGCTGTCAGGCTCTTCATAGGCCTACATGTACATCTATGTGTGTGTATGTATATATATATATATATATATATATATATATATATATATATATATATATATATATATATATATATATATATATATATATATATATATACATACACACACATAGATGTACATGTAGGCCTATGAAGAGCCTGACAGCTGATGAGAGTATGTATGTATATATATATATATATATATATATATATATATATATATATATACATACACACACATAGATGTACATGTAGGCCTATGAAGAGCCTGACAGCTGATGAGAGTAAGGATCTGCAGAAGTGCTCCTTCCTCCATTGAGGGTGCAGCAGACTATTGCTGAAAGTTCTTTAGAGGGTCTCCACAGACTCATGCAGGGGGTGCGAGGTGCTGTCCAGGATGGACATCATCCTAGTCAGCGTCCTCCGCTCTCCCATTTCCTCCGCAGAGTCCAAAGGACAGCCCAGAACAGAGCTGGGCTCTATATATATATGTATATATATATATATATATATATATATATATATATATATATATATATATATATATATATATATATATATATATATATATATATATATATATATATATATATATATATATATATATATATATATATATATATATATATATATATATATATATATATATATATATATATATATATATATATATATATATATATATATATATATATATATATGTATATATATATATATATATATATATATATATATATATATATATATATATATATATATATATATATATATATATATATATATATATATATATATATATATATGTATATATATATATATATATATATATATACATCAGCAACACGCCTATTTATTCATATTTATGTATTTATTTATTAACGTACTTATAACCTATCTATTTATGTCTAAAATGCCTTTCCTATTTCTGCATCCTCACCCTCTTGCTACTGTAACAACGAAATTTCCCGAATACGGGATTAATAAAGTAATCCAATCCAAATTCATCAAGCTAAACTCAAGTCATCAGCCCGAAGATTGGGTCTTTGGCGCAGTTAGGTGCCCCAACAGGACAATGACCCCATACACACATCAAAAGTAATAATTGAATGGCTAAATGAGGCTAGATTTAAGGTTTTCGAATGGCCTTCCCGAAGTGCTGACCATTGAGAACTTGTGGACAATGCTGAAGAAACAAGTCCATGTAAGAAAGCCATCAAATGTAACTGAACTGCACCAATTCTGTCAAGAGGAGTGGTCAAAGATTCAACCAGAATCTTGTTAATGGCGACCAAAAGCACCTAATTGAAGTTAAAATGGCCAAGAGACATGTTACCAAATATTAGTGCTGCTGTATGTATATTTTTAACCTAGCAGATTTTATCACTTTTTATTTTCTGTTCACCCATAATAAAGTCATAAAAGAACCAAACTTCATGAACGTTTTTGTGACAAAGAAGTATCTGTTCCAATCACCCTTCAGAGAGAAATCTGAGTTTTAGAAATAACTGGAAACTCAAGAGGGCCATGACATTATGTTCTACACAAGTGTATGTCAACTTTTTGTCAGCAGTGGCTTGGTTGCCCCTCCTGGCATGATGTCATGATTGTTATCAGCCGTGGCTAATTAGGTGATTAGGTTTTTTTGGCTATTTAAACATTATGGTTTTTGTTGAAGGGTTGTCGGATCGTCTGGGTTGTTCCCCTGAGTATCTACGTTTGTCATGCCGTTTTCTTGACGCCACGCCACGCTGCATTTTCATTTTTGTATTCGTAAGTTTTCTAGCCAAGTTGTTATGTTAAGTTGCCAAGTTGTTATGTTACGTTTTTCCGTTAATTAAACCAAACATCAAATGCTATGCAACTGCCTCCCCTTTTCCATCGGTGTCTCCGCACCTGGGTTCACCTTCCCCCCCGATCGCGTCGCATTACGCGACGGGATCGTAACACTTTTGACCACAACTGTATATATATAGTTAACATTTAATTTGACAATGGATTAGAACAAGGGTGGGTAAACTAGTTCTCGGTGGCTGCTGTGGGTGCATGTTTTTGTTACAACCGATCCAGTAAAGGCACATTAACCAATGAGATTTCTGCAGAAAACAAGAAGCACCTGGCTGACATTTTTCTTTGTCTTGTAAATCCTTTTTTGTCTTTATTCATGTTCCGTAATTGTGTTTCTTTTATTGTTTCTTTCAGATATTAGTGTGATATATGTAAATCATGTCGACACATTGTGTTGAATAATGCTGTGCCCTGAGATTGGCTGACAATAAATGTGGGATGACGCCTACCTAGTGCTCATAGTTGGTTGGCATAAGCTGTGGGACCTCCTGTAGTTATAAGTGGTACCAAAAATAAATAAATCAATTTGCATCCCTTGATTTATGCTACTTTAATTGATCAGAATATTTAATTCTGTTTCAAGAAATCTTAACACAGGAGTAAAATAATTGTTATATTGTCCACTGGGGATAAAATCTGCTCGTCTTTTTTTGTATTAGTTCTATGCTTAAGGCACTAATGTGGCTGCCGAATTCTGGGCCGTCTTCTTGATTATCGACAAAAAGAGAACATTTGAAGACACGTGTCCAATCTAGGAAGGGCTCCAATCAGCACAAAAACAAAAGCTGGACATTGTAGAATTGCTTACATAGTGGTGGAAAGGATTTTTGTATAGTTCCCCTTAATGAGAGCAGAAATTAAATCAGCAACCGGAATCATTTCTGAGAAGAACTGAACAGCCGTTAACGCTGATTTGGTCATGCAAGAAATCTGTTCATCTTTCTGCTTTGAATTGAAATTAGTTTATCAGTAGTAGACAGCCCTCCCACTTCAAATGGATTGGATGTCCATTGCCATCAATGGCAGCCACTTAGTTAACAAAATTCTGGCTTAGATGCATCTACCCACCAATCAGTTAATCACTAGAAGAAGTCCAGTTCATTTGAAGTGAGAAGGATAGCAGCAAATGAACACATCTTCATCCATCAGCCCTCCCAAGATTGGATGTCTTGTGGCGTCAATGGCAGCCCCTAAGTAATTAAACATCAATTGATGAATTAATCTTTTAAAAATCTGTTAAGAAACCAGATAACTGAGTGGGGGTCTTCTCTAATACCCTATGCAGTGGTGGGCAAACCATTCCAGAAAGGGCTGCAGTAGGTGGGTGTTGGTTTTTGTTCTATAAGAGGAAAACATTCCACCAATCTGGTATCTTAGATGTGCAATCAATGGATTACAGTCAGGTGCTTCTTGTTTCAACAGAAACCTCATTGGTTTAACTCTTTGCATTGAATCGGTTGGACTAAAAACCTGCACCCATAGCGGCCCTTGATATCCAGTTTGCCCACCCTTGCGCCTACAGGCTGTGGCCCTGCTCTGTGTACAGCCCAAGCATCGAGGTCGAAGGTTCAACCCGTGGTGGGTTCCAACCTTCTTCGTGATAATAATGTTATTGGCATAATAGCTTCCCCACATTTAACATGTACTTGTAACCCAAGTGCCTAGTAACGTCCAAACTGCCCCCACAAACCATAACAAACCATGTGTAGCCTCGAAAACTAAAAAAAAAAACATCATTTTTAGTGTTTTGAAGGTTGTTTTGTGTTCAAAAAATATTTCTTTAAATTTAAAAATAAATAATTTATAATAAGGCCTCGAATCCTGGTTGATAACACAAAGGTAGGTGCCTCAAAGTTCTGGGTTCGAGGGTTCAATCCCAGATGGGTCATCACTGTGTGGAGTTTGCACATTCTCCGTGGGCCCGGGTGGCTTTTCTCCGGCTACTCCGGTTTGCTCCCATATTGCAAAAAGATGCATGGTCGGCTGATTGGACACTAAAAGGTGCCAAACTGCTCCTAGTGAGTTTTTTTTATGAAACAAAACAAATGTGAAACACAATTCCTTTTAATAACTTTTTATTTTCAATGTACATTTAATTTCAAAAATATAATTTCTACAGTACTTAATCTATAAAGTCACACTTGAAAGTTAATCAAATTTCAAACAAACAATAAAACTGAAACATGTTTTTTCTGTCTGTTTGTAAATCATAAATTCTTTGATTGTTATATTTATTTTTGCTAATAAAAACAAAACCAATCAATATCAACAAAATTGTTACTTCGGCTGGTGGGCTAATATGATGTAATTTGGAATGAATTTATTTGATCAAAAAATGTGGAAATCAGAGGTCAAACAACATTTTAAATCGGTCAATACATTTGGAAATTTTAGGTAAATTCATGTCAAAAACAAAGCTATTTATGCTTTTTTTAATTATGAAGTAAAATTTAGAATCTGTCAAAAAATATAGAATTATTAAGACAATTCCAGAATAATATTAATAATAAATAAATATAAATACCTAATTGGGGCTTTTATTTTAAAATTCTGAAGTAAATACTTCGAGGTAGTGGAAGTAGAAATCCTCTAATTCCTCATCTCATCTTATTTTCTGAACCGCTTTATCCTATTAGAGTCACAGGGGGTTCTGGAACCAATCATAGCTGTCCCAGAGGCAAGGGACACCCTGAATTGGTGGCCAGCTGATTGCAGGGTACAAGGAGACAGACAACCATTCACGCTAGCACTCATACTTAGGGCCAATTTAGCGTGTCCAATCAGCCTACCATGTGTGTTTTTGAAATGTGGGAGGTAACCAGAGTACCTGAAGGAAACCCACGCAGGCCCGGAGAAAACATGCAAACACTCCAGAGCTGGAAGTGACCTGGATTTGAAACCAAGACCAATCACCACTCGCGCCACCGGGCCGCCTCCTCTAATTCCCTAATAAATGAAATAACAGAAATAAAATTTTGAATAAAAATTAGCTAATGTTGTAACGTTAAAACTGGTCAATTTTAGATTACGTTTTTGGTGCCATTGCGTCACCTTTAATACCTCATTGCCATGAGTACCTTAATAATTCCTTTTATATATACTGGTAGACAGACTAAAAATATAAAAGTATTAAAACAGGAAGCTTTGTCGTTGTTTCACAGAATAATGACAATCTGAATGTACCTTATAAGCCACTTAAAACATAACAAATCACCTTTTTGAAATGTAATATAGCCACTAGTTGAGAAAAACCCGACATGAAATAGAACCCGCCACACATAAATGTAAAAATAAAAAGGAATCAAACACTTTGATTCAATTTAGTACGAAAAAGACATGAAAAAAAACTCTTGATTGTTAGCTATGAAGTCCCATTGTTGCAGCTTTTTCACCATCTATTGACGCTCGTTCGTCTGAATCAAGAGGTAGACTATTAAAAAAAATATACATTTCCTGCTACGGAAAAATGTTACCATGACATAGAAGAGATGTATTTGAATATAGAAAAAGTTTAGACCGATAGAAAAGAAAGCAGGGAAGGAACTCCAAGCATAGTAAGACAGAGCTGCAGTTGCATAGAAGAAGAAATAGAATTAGCTGGCTTGTGATTTGTAGTAGAAAAAAAAACAGTTGATGTTCTGGGTGGATGGACGGCTCTACAGAGACGTCTCGGATCCCCGGTTCCGCCAGTAGAACGGGTTGACGTCGTCCGGGTCCATGTTTATTCTAATTTGAGGCACCGGCTTGAGCGGACTCATCTCAGAGCTGAAACACATAAAATGGTTTTGTTTTGTTTTTCCTCTCCATCTTTTAACGCTGGAACAGAGCGGCAGGTATTAGATTATGATTTTAGCGATATTAAGATAATAATTATTTGTACTCAAATTATGAATCACAGTTGGATGATATATTAATATTGATTATTTTCCTTAAATATGCCACCTGATTGATCATGCTGGCCTGATCATGGGAATTGTCAGGGTTATTTTTCAACAGAACATGTTCAGTAAAAGAAGGTACAAACAGTAAACTTGTACAGTAATCCCTCGATTATCACAGTTAATGTAGACCAGACATGTTCGCAATAATCATAAAATCGTGAAGTAGGCTCACCCCTTTTATAACTACATGCTTTTTGCACCAATTACACATCGATTCGTCAAAAGTGCATTTTTATTGGATATTACAACAATATACATACCAAAAGACTAATGTATTAATAGCTAATTATAATCTCTATATAAAATAATATAAATATGTTATATGCTGTACTCACAGTGAAAATAGTCCTTCTCCACTTGAAATAGTCCCCGAAAATGAGGATAACATTTGAAATAAAAATAAAAAATAAACAGGTTGGTGATTGTGTAATCCAGGCCCCTTTCAGCGAGGTACACAACTTCGCGTTTGAGATTAAGCAGTTATAAAACCACTCATTATGGAGAGCTTTCGTCATCCAAGCTTTTCTGTTGCTCATCCAGTAGTACATAGGTAGCAATGCCTCTTTACGAATTTTTCTAACCAAACCTTGTTGCTGAAAATTCACAAAGCTCACTCGTGGCACTGGTACTTGGCTGAGGCTCGCATTCAGGGTCTTTGTCGGGAGCTAAGATATCATACAAGTTCTTGGCCTTGGTTCGTATGATGTTGGTATCCAGAGGAATGTTTTTCGCCCTATATTCTGAGACCCAGTTCTGAGAGGGCATTCTACATTTTGGGGAAGGATTTATTCCTCGTGGTTACCACGCGCTTGGTTTCGCTTGTAAATGAAGGTGTGGCCGTCTTTAAAATGTTAGCCTCTTCTTTTTTATGTACTGCACGGTAGATTCATTGATGCCGTAATGGTAGGCGACATACTTTTCCCCCGCTCTTAGCATGTCAAGCAACTTAACTTTTTCAGCAGCCGTCATCATCTTCCATTTTTTCTTCGCATCACATGAAGCCTTGCGTGGTCCTGGACGCTTGGGAGCCATTTCTCATTTTGGTGTATAATTGTAAAATCCAATAAGGCATTTATAATTTTGCTTTCTTTTTCTGTAGTATGGTTAGAACCAATTATTGCAGTACAGAAGAGGAGGCAGTACCCTGACTTGCACCATTTTTCGCCGCCATTTTTGCCGCCATTTTCATCTGTCTTCTGGATGTGAACTTTTGAAAAATAATTTATAAATAGCAAATAAAAACGCAAAGTAGTGACTTCGCGATAAGTGAAGTCGCGATAACCGAGGGATTACTGTAATGGAAAAAAATCCTTTAACATCATACATCTATCAATATATATATTACATTTCATCTCATCTCATTTTCTGAACCACTTTATACTCACTAGGGTTGCAGGAGGTGCTGGAGCCTATCCCAGCTGACTCCGGGCCAGAGGTGGGGGACACTCTGAATTGGTGGCCAGCCAATCTCATGGCACAAGTAGACAAACAACCACTCTCGCTCGCGTTCTTACCATGGAGTATTTTAGAGTGTTCAATTAGCCTACCATGCATGTCTTTGGAATGCGGGAGCAAACCGAAGTACCCGGAGAAAACCCATGGAGGCCAGGGAGAACACACAAACTCCACACAGGTGGATGTGGCTTGGATTTGAACCCAAGACCCCAGAGCTGTGAAGCCGACACGTTAACCACTCAACTGCCGACCTGCTCATCTATATTTCTATCTATTAATTTTAATCTAATCTAATTGATTTATATAAAAAATATATGCCGTATTATTTATTTATTTTTTGGGTCATCCATTGTCGTAGACATGTTGTCTTCTGTTATTTGTTTACAAACGACAGTAACTTGATCAGTGAAATAAAGAGGATTTTGTCATATTGCAAATTGGTCAAATTGTTTCTATATTCTTTAAGGTAACAGTAAAACTTCATTCTATAAATCAGACATTATTTTCCATTTCCATGGTTATACGTGACAAAGGTTCTAAAGTGAGAATCAAAGCATCCGCCACAATATTTTCCAAATAAAATATTGGTAAGGAAATGCATTTACTCTTTGGGGGATTTCGTAACTTAGATCTTTTTTTATACCTCTGAGGCACTCATTTTCATATAAAAAGCTTCTGTAACCTGAACATTTTGTACTTCGCATTCGTAAGTAGAGGTATGACCGTACTCACTTAAAAAAAACGATAGCGGCGGCGCTAAAGCTTTTGACACTTTCTTTAATTGGAGTGTTTTGCCTTGCGACAAGAAAGCATAAGAAGTACTTGGCGAAACCCTGGTATAATAGTTAATTATATCCAAATCGTTTCTTTAAAATGGATTGCTTGTGCGGATGTTACCTGGATAAGTAGTTGGTCTGGTAGTAGCGAAGCTTTTCAGCACGATGTGTGTCGCTCGAGGAAAGAAGCTGACTTCTCGTCTGCCAAAAAGACACACAAGAACACTTAGCGATTTCTCTTAAATTGAAGGTATTTTTGCAAAAAAATGTGACGTTATTATCATCCCAAAATAAATAGAAACATATGTTAAACTACATTTTTAACAAAAAAAGTAGTGTGTTAGATGATGAAAGAGAAAAGCCATATCCATGCAGATATTCGAGGTAAAAAAGAAAGAAAAAAGAAACACCAACGCTGGCTAGTGTCAAATAGAGTGAAATCCAGAAACAAAATAGAGGAGGATGGAGAAGGCAGAAGTACATGCGTCACCCCCTTGTGGTCTACTCACTGTCTGTAGCCTGACCACCTAAGAAGGGTTCCTGCTCCATCATGTCCATGGGAATTTTAATGCTGGGAACATTCTCATTGTAAGGATAGTCAGACTGTTGGAGAGACCACACACAAAAAGTCCTCAAGACCTGATTTGCGCCCAAAACCTCACATCTTCGAGCACGCTCGTGTACAAGTTAGATCCTATTATGAACAGCCAATGTCTGATCTGCCCTGCTGATTATTTGGGGCATAAGGGCACGTACTGTAGATTTTGGCTCACTTCAAATTGTCAAAAAATGTCTAATACTGTCAATGGCACTGAAACAGTATCTATAAATGTTAATAGCAGGCTATGAGTTTAATATTATCTTGCTAATTTTTAGTTCATTTTCTAAATGTACTTTTATTTCCTATTATTTTCTATCTTTTGTTTTTTTTTTTCATTTTAGGACTTTCTAGTTTTTAGCTTTATTTTTTTAAATATATATTCTTTTTTATCAATGTACAACTCTTGTCTACTTATGGATTGCTCCAATACTTTATGTATGGTGGTTAGATGAAAATTCAGGCATCAGATTAAACTTTATCCTTCATGGTCCAACATTTGCATCCAAAGAACTGTAAAAATAAATAACATTATTTTTATTTGAGCTGCTTTACCAACTCATCACAAAATAATCGGCAATGAATCGACTCTCAAATTAGGCCCCATTGGTCGTTCCATCGCTGTCAAGTCCGCCTGCTAAAAATAAAAATGATGTTTATGATTTTAATGCACTTACATCATCTCCGTCGCTGTCTACGTTGTTGCCCTTCTTCTTCTCATCCTCCTTCTTCTTTTTGTCCTTTTCAGGGATGACGTCATCCAAGAAGCTGAGGTCTTGCTGCGAGAACATATAGTCCATGGCTCTTCTCACTGCCACTAATGCCAGGATCTACAAATAAAGTCAGAGGACAATTACAGGTACTCAAACATAGTTTTAACTACATGTGGCAGCAGGTGAAACCAACAGAAGGCCAAGCTTTAGCATTCGGTTGAGTATGTTTTTGATAACTCAAGAACAAGCTGGAGAATAGTTATCAAACCTACAGATTATGTCGGTAATACGAAACAGAAAAGATGACAACATTTGGGGTAATGAGGTCAAAGGTCAGAGAAGAGAATTGTGAGAAACCCTAAAAGCTTAAGTATTTCAACCAAAATATGAAATATGATACTGTTGTAACGTCTGAACCACATTTTTCTTAATGAAATATGTGATATGGTGGCACACAAGTGACTTTGTCTATCTGGCAGCCATGTTGCTATTCCAGAAGCCATTACTAACACAATGTTCACAACGCTGATGCATTTTAAATCCCTTTATTATTCCTTGACTTATCTTGAGCACAAACACATTTCAGACCTTTGAGCTCATAGCGGCAAAACTTAATCACCTCTTCCGTTTCATATTACAAGCCATTTAATTTAGAAATGTCAAAAACTTTTCTTTTTTTAGCTCATTAATTCTTAAAGCCACCCAGTGAAAAATGCTGAGATGTCTGGAGCCTAAAATGGGACTAAACAAGAGCCAGTCCTCCATTTTAACGAATTGGGCATCTACCATTGTCAATGGCAGGCAATAGGTGAACATGGCAGCGTCTTATTAGAATATAAATGTGTGATTCTTCTCATATGTGATTTGTTTTTTTTATAGTTTAACATTGACTGGGTCTCTTGATTTAAACTTAAATTAATGTTTTAATATAAAATCTTTATTCTTTGAGAATTTTTATGCTATTTACTAAACATTTTAATTGTATATTTTCAAAATATAAATAATAAATATAGTAATAATAATGTTTGTATGATTATTACAAAAAATTAACACAGAACATTAGAGGATCAGATATCACCATAGGCAGCCAAATTCTAAGCAACACAGCATCTTAGTCATATTTGTTTGTTCTTGAGTTATTGTGAAAGCCCTTTTCTGAACTTTTTGACATTTTTATGTGATTACACCAAAATACAACCACCTCTTTTGTTACATTACCCATTATTTTTTTCTGGAGTTATTACGGAAACATGGACTGTAAATGATTGTAAGTATGGCCTACCATGACAGGGAAAATGATGGCGGCCACGGTGGACTTGAGGATCCAGAGCAGAGCCAAACAGAGCGCCTGAATGAAGGTGAACAGGTGCACCTTCCTGAGGGGCACGTGGCGAAGGTAAATGAGGTCGGGCTGGTGCTTGGCCGGCATTAGTAGCAGCTTCAGACGGTCCATGAACTACACCCACGAATAGATGTAAATCTTCAGACAGGATGTTAAATTAAAGCGTATCATGAAAAAGATGAGTCTACCTGAACTCCTTTGAGGGAGGCGACTCCCATGTACAGGAAGACACCGTACAGCACCGGCATTGGGATAAACTAAAATATGAAAATTCACAAACATGTTATATTTAAGGCAGTCATTAATAGATATAACACAATTCATGTCTATGATTAGATAATATGACAAAATTCTAAATTGATTCAACTAAAGAGATTTTGATGGATTCAATAAAATGTGTACATGAACTCTTTGGCTGTCATTGACAGCACCAATTTTACACTTTGGAATTGCAATTGGTTGGTAACCAATTCAAGGTGTGCCATGCCCAATGCCCGTTGTCAGCAGGAATAGGCTCTGGATGTATGAATGAACACCAGGAAAGCTGCTGGCCCTGACGGAGTACCTGGGAAGGTGCTCAAAGCCTGTGCTGACCAGCTGACTGGTGTTTTCACAAAGATCTTCAATTGTTCCCTGCAAAATTCCATCATGCTATCCTCCCTGAAATCTGCCACCATTATCCCTGTCCCTAAAAAGCCAACCATTGACAGCCTGAATGATTATAGGCCTGTTGCACTTACGCCTGTGATCATGAAATGCTTTGAAATATCGGTCGCCCGCCATATCAGGGATACAACCCCTCCCTCAGTTGACCCTCACCAGTTTGCGTAAATAGGTCCACCGATGACGCAATCGCTGTAGCTCTACACACAGCACTGAGCCACCTGGAGCACCATGGGAGCTAGGTGAGGATGCTTTTCATTGATTATAGCTCAGACTTCAACACTATAATACCAGACATTCTGGCTGACAAACTCTCCCACCTTGGACTATCTTCTTCCATCTACTGTCTTAAGAACTCCTTAACCAACCACCCACAAACTGTTAGACTCATTCCACACATCTCTTCCTCCATTACACTGAGCACTGGCTCTCCTCAAGGCTGCGTACTGAGTCCTCTTCTGTTCTCCCTGTACACATACGACGGTACACCGACACACCAGTCTAACTCTATCATTAAATTTGCCGATGACACCACTGTGGTCGGAATCATCTCAAGGGAGAATGAGTCTGCTTACAAAGATGAGGTCAACAAACTGTCTCCGTGGTGTTTGGCGGACAATCACACACTAAACACCACAAAAATTTAAGAAATAATCCAGTAAAAGAAATAGTCCAGTCATTCTAATTCCTCGAGTCCCACATCACGGACAAGCTCTCCTGGTCTACCGACACCACAACAGTGGTGAAGACCCTAAGCCTAACCCATTTCCTGGGGGTAGGAGGTTCAGGAGGAACAACTTGGACACTAAGCTTCTGGTAACCTTCTATAGTGCCACTGTGGAGTGCATCCTGGCCTACTGCATTACAGTGTGGTACCTCGCTACCTCAGCAGAGCAAGGAACATTGTCAGGGACCAATACCACCCTGGTCACAACCTGTTCCAGCTGCTGCCCTTCGGCCGACGGTACACGTCTAACAAAGCACGTACAAATAGATCAAAGGACAGTTTTTTTCCCACAGCCATCAGGACTCTGAACTTGCTTTAGCACGACACACAATCCCTTCTGTGTAATAACTTCGGGGTGAGCAATAACAATGTGCAATATCTTAGATTGTGCAATATTTTAGAATTTAGCTAGCCGGGTTGTGACTTTTTATACTTTTATATTACTATTTATGTTTTTCTACTGGGAAAACACACTTTGTGGAGTAGCACCACCAATTCCGTTATGCACAGCTGTGTATGACAACAATACAGGCTTTTGATTTGATTTTGAATGCTACAGTCATGAATAAAATAATGTTAAACCTTTAAAATGGGAGCCATGAAGACAGAGAGTCCGGTGAGAATGAAGACACAAACGCCAGTCACCCTCTGCTCTCTGTAACAATCCAAATATACTCCAAACAAATCATACAGAATTACAAAAGATGTTTTAGTTGAAATTGACTTGTGTGCTCACCTAACCCCCAAGAACTTGGGTTGCTCGCCGGGTGCTGATGTTTCCGTCTCCATCTTCAAGCTGTCGATGTGAGCGATGGAGATGACGGTGGCCGCCACGTACCATGGCAGACCCATGAAGGAGCACACCACCATAAGCACAGCCACCCAGAACAGATCAAGGTGGTAGCCTGCGCCTTTCTAGAATTGTAAGATGGGGAACAACAGGTAAATAGGCATCTGTTAACATAAACATTTTTTCAGCTAACAATAGCCAACAAAAACAACATAACAGACTCTCAGTAGACAGAGATAAAAAAAATACATAAGTCACACTTGAGTAAGTGAGCGAGAAATGAGAGTGTGTCTCATAGTCCGGATAATACGGTATTAAAAAAAAGAAAGAAAACCAAATTGAAAAATACAGACTAATATGAGAAAATCTTAAAATAAAAGAAAATCATGAAAAATACATAAAAATATTTGTAATTCATTTATTTATTTATTTATTTCAATTTCTTATACATTTTTATTTATTTAAATATGACTGAAGGTAAGTGAGAGTTTTTGTATTCTCCAATGCTTTTTGATGTATAAATGTTCAAAAGACATTAAGGCATCAAGGGTTTACATAATTGTGTCAAAAATTTAGTAATCTTTAAATAACCAAATAATGTAGCTAGCGAACAAAGATTTCACTCACCTTCAGCTTGTGCTCCTTCCTGTTGACAATGACGGCCGTGATCTGCTGGTCCATGAAGATTAAGATGGTGACCAACAGAGCAGGGAGGGCTGATGCCAGGTACACCCACCACGGGTTGCCCCCAAACGGAGGCACAAACCAGCCTCGGAGGGGACTTGTTGGCTAAGGACAAAAGATGTTAACTCATTGGCTGCATTTGATGACAATAGACATTCACTCGATTTTGGCTGGAATGGGTCGAATGGATATTTCGTTTATTCACTACTCACAGTCAAAATGGATGTGACGTTGTACTGAAAAGTGATAATTCACAGCCATTCCACCAGTTCATGTGAATTGGTCATCTATCGTTATTTATGGTGGCGACTGAATTAATCACATTTAGCTGTCGACCCTACCAATATGGCTCCCTAATTAATAAAACATGATCATTCACTACTTGCTGGTAATGAGTAAAATATGGAGGCCAAAAGTTTATGAATTTTTACTTGAATATGAAATCTTTGTAACTTTTGGATTACACAATTTGGCCGCACAATGTAGCAAAATGTCTGCGTGGTGGCCAAAACGGTGGTGGCAACATCCTAAAAAGTCAGACAAATAGGCTTAAGGACAGTTTTTCCCACATCCATCAGTGCTCTAAACTTGCGGTAACACGACACACAATCCCTTCTGTGTAATAACTTCGGGGTGAGGTAACATGAAAAGACGTTGGGCGGTGATCTGCCTCCTACTGGCTGACTGAAGGTAAGTGAGAAACAGTGAGAGATAAGTGACATGCTCGGAAGGCTTGCGATGTACCCATCAGGGCAGAATGCCAAATTGCGTGTCTGAACTTATCACTTATTTGGGTCTTTTGTCGGGAAACCCACCTTATGGAGATGCACTACCAATTTCGTCATACGTAGCTGGGTATGATGACAATTAGGCTTTTGTCGAGTCAATGATGATAATAAAGCCTATGTCCGATTATTATTATTATAACCTCGAAATGCTCCAAAATCAACCTGAAGTGAGCCGGAAATGCTTCATATTCCTTTACCTTTGTTTCGGAGAATATAAAGCACTACAAACCACTGTGCACTCACCTTGAATTCAGTGGGCACGATGAGTTTGGGTGTATCCACGCCGACCATAACGTCCACGCCGCAAAAAATGAGGATGGCTAAGATGATGGCAAAGTCGCTGACCAGTTTTCTGATCTGGCGAGACAAGATGCACGGTGAAGACGACCGAGGCATGATGGCTTTGTTGGGTTGCACTCACAGTGGTGGGGAAGAAGGGACTGAACTTGAACTTTTTGAGTGCCATGGAGCAGGCATACGTGCCAAAGAAGAGGATGCAGGACATGAGCGCAATGTCCGGGACAAAGTCGCACGCTTTGCCCACCAGTTCCCCATTGTACTTTAAGCAGTCGCTGCGGCTCAATGAGGACCATGTGGCATTGATAGGCTGCAAAAAATTCTATGTATAAAGCACTGTTAATATACCATACTTAAGTCGCTAGCAAAACATACCAGATCCGTGTTGTTCCAGAACCAGATAGAGGTGCCTTCTAAGGGGTCCCCTGTGAACTCCGAGTTGTTTTCTGCATTAAAAAAAATCAGCTTGTGATTATTCTGGAGAAATGTAACCCTGCTAAGCTGTATAGAGCACCTATTTGCGTCCGTTGACGACACTAAGCTTCCAAGTCCATTTGGACTTGGACGGGCTAATGAACATTCATGACCCAAAAAATGTGAATTTTGGCATACATGAACAAGTGGCATCACTACAAAATAGCAACATTGAGAAAGTAACCATGTCCAAATTTGCATATATGGATGGTGAATTCAGAATGAAATTCACAGTAGCCCAGCTGAGATGTTGCAGTGGCCAGTGTGTGGGAGGCCGGGAACACCATGTATTGGTTCTCCACTCATCGCAAGGCACAAGAAGATGGAAAAAAAATTCTTGTTTTAATTACTACGAATTAAAAAAAAATTTCAGCACTTTAATCATTTTAATGGCGTGTCAAAAGGTTATTTTGTTTCACCCTTCATGAATGTATTTATTCATTTTCTGTTCTACTCTTAAAATGACTTTGTTGCAGAAATGGTTATATAACTTGGATTTTTTATAAGTAGACCCCTTTAATGTGCAAAAGCCCAAATACGTTCCAACCGTTGTAATGATCTCATTACTACCCATGAAATGCTATAAAAATGTCAAAAGTATACCAATTTTATATAAAATATGAGTGAAACAGGAAACAAGAGAAAAAAGATGAAAGAAAATTCATGTATCGGAAAAATACTTTATCCATTGGAGGCTATAGGCAAGGAGGAGGCAAATGTCTGACTGCTGAAATTAATATGCGTACACGTATATAAACACACAACTTAACTACCATAAGTATTGTTACTTTTGATTAATTATTGATCCAATGACCATTGCCTTTGATTACTATTTCTAAAATGCGCTAGCCATTTGTCGTCAAGCTGGGTGATAGCAAGACTCGTCAATTACCCATCTTGATAAAAAAATTAAAAAAAGAGGCGGCCTGACATATGTGTAGTTAGCGTGTCAGCCTCACAGCTCTGGGGTCCTGAATTCGAATCAGGGTCGGTCCACCTGTGTGGAGTTTCCATGTTCTCGCTGACTCTGTGTGGGTTTTCTCCGGGTACTCTGGTTTCCTCCCACGTTACAAAAACATGTGTGGTAGGCTTTTTTGACACTCTAAATCAGGGGTGCTCAATACGTTGATCGCAATCTGCAAGTAGATCACTAAGGGACTACTGGTAGATCGAATGACAGTAAGATTTGATCCAAGGATTGGCTTTGTAAAATTGTACATGGGAATTGACCTGGGAAACAGCGCCATCGCGAGTCCAAGCCCGATCACTACCTTCCTACACTATTTTGGGTCCTGCTGGCATCAGGTATATATCATCAGCATACATAACTGTTGAGCTTTGACAGGAGCCCGGAAAAAAACGGTAGATTGCGCTAAGTTGGCTTAAAAAGTAGATCTTGGAGCAAAAAAGTTTGAGCACCCCTACTCTAAATTGCCCCTAGGTTTGAGTGTGAGCGTGAATGTTTGTCCATCTCCTCGTGCCCTGCGATCGGCAGGCCACCAATTCATGGTGTACCCAGCCTCTGGCCCGAAGTTGGCTGAGATAAGCTCCACTTCCCTCCCGTGATCCTAGTGAGGATATCGGTGACCACTACCCCTTTGGGGACGGCCCTTGCATATTCCTAAAGTGCGCTAACCTCAGGTTCGGCATCATGGAGAAGCAATTACGTTTTAGCCAATGAGAGGCCAGCGGAATGTAACCAAAGAGAGAGCATCTCTATCACGACAATTTCAAAATATACCACAGTATTCTACAAAAGGTGTTTGTATTTTTGAGACTTTGCATTTGTAACTTTCATAACAACAGGGAAGTGACGTGTAAATGCCATAAAAATAACAGACAAGCTGATCAAATATCTCCACACACTTTTCTCCAAAAGGTTTATAACCCTAACCCTAACCCTTTCTAAGATTCTAAGTTTCTTTTTATTAGATATTTTTGGGATACCTGGTCTCCCAGGGCTAAGACAGATGGAAGCTTGCTCTAAATGTTATTTATTTATTTATTTAGTATTGATTTTTTTGACCTACCAAGAACAGTGGGCGCCATGCAGAGGCAGTCGTACTGTGTGACGTCCTCCGAGCGGAAGTCGGAGTTGATAGGGTAGTGGTGCGTCAACTTGATCATCTTCTTGAAGGCATCGTAGATGAAGATGAAGCTGATGAGGGCCGAGAAACCTTCCTCGGTGAAGCGCGTGAAGTACTTGACCAGGTAGCTAGCATCTGTAGCCACTAGCACCAAACACAGGAAAGCCGACCACAGCCCAATCCACAGCCGGAACTCCAGGTAGTCGAAATCGTTGTCCCTGCTCAGAAAAAAAGTCAGGTTTGACCAAACGCAAGAGAAGAAATGGAGAGTGAGAGCAGAGTGAAGTAATAACTGACTTGCTGAAATTGAAGAGGAGGCGTTCAAAGACTAGGACAGGTCCAGTGCTGCTGAGGATGGTGAGCGGCTGGCCAGAAAGCAGGCAGAAGACGCCGCCCGCAATGGCCGTACCGAGGAAGCTCTCCAGAACACCCTATAACAAAAACAAAACATAAACACTGAGCAAAGTACAAATACACTACTGAACTGGTCTGATCTAATCTCCCTTTTTGCATCACCATTATTATTCATTCATTCATTTTCTGACCCGCTTATTCTCACAAGAGTTGCGGGGGTGCTGGAGCTTTTCCCAGTTGACTTTCGGGCAAGAGGCGGGGGACCACCTTAATTGGTGGCGAGCCAATCGCAGGGCACGAGACAAACAACCATCCAAGCCCACACTCATACCTAGGGGCAATTTAGAGTGTCCAACCAGCCTACTACGCATGTCTTTGAAATGTGGGAGGTAACTGGAGTACCCAGAAAAAACCCACGCAGGCCCAGGGAAAACATGCCAACTCCACACAGGAGGATCCACTTGGATCGGACCCTCAAGCCCTAAAACTCTGAGGCCAAGGCGCTTGGTTGCTGGGTCCCCTATAAAACAGTAGTACCTCTACTTATGAATGCCTTTAGGTACGAAATTTTCAGGTTAGGAAACCCTTTGATATGGAAATGACCATCCCAATATATGAGACAAGATCCAAGTTACCTAATTTCTCAAAGTTTAAATGCATTTCCTGTATTCCTTTGAAATTGCTCCGGTAATATTGCGCCCTGCTTTACTTCCACTTGGTGCCGCCCACAACAACAACAACCACAACTCTTTCTAGCCCGCCGTTTGTCATTACGGATTTCTTTACTTAAAATTATTAATGCAAATGAAATGAATATGCGAGCTCTTGTTATTCATCAAAAAACAGAAGATTAGAAGGTGGCATGTAGTTGACTGGCAGGGAAATGGCCGGCCAAAACCAACCCTCATTGCTGTGCTTATCGAAGCAGAAGGAAGCATTAAAGCAACGACTCCTTTACATGGCCCCTCTGTACTGAATGACGAAAATAGAGCTGTATTTAAAGTTGTTTTGAATTCATTATTTGAAGTTGTTTAGATGTGTGTTTATGTGCATTTGTTCGTGTACTAGTGTTAGCTTTTGCATGTTTGTTCATCACTTTAATAAATATTTTTCTCATCATTGATTTCCATTTTGGCCTGTTTCCCACTTCTTTCATACAAAAGTGGGACACAGATAATTTTTAAAGGGTTTACTTGTTTTTTTTTTTTTTGGAACAAATGACAGAATTTACAGATAAAGTAGAGCTCTACTTATAGAAAATGAAAATTACAAAAACGTTCTGGAACCAATTAATTTTGTATGTAGCGGTACGATCTTTTTTATCTTAAGTAGAAAAAAAGTTCAGAAATGTCAAAACCCATGCTGAAACTCGGAAGATGAGATGCAAAATGGCGGTGAAAAATGGCAAAAGTCATGACACCGCTTCTTCATTGGTGAAATGTTTGGCACTCACAGCAAGAAGTGAAATTTCACCATAGAAGAAAAAATATGCGCCAAATAATACCAACAGCTGAGAAGGAGGTTGTGCCTATTTCTTCAGATTACATTTTACATCGCACACATATAGGCTACGACGAGGCTTTTCCACCGTTGTACGGAGTTTGAATCGGCATTGAAAAGGCCCCTTAAATAACCTGCATCATCTAATGCATCATAAATTAATATACTGTGCGTTACATCAAGAAGAAAGAAGCGAACATTCATTAATCACGACAAATAAAATCTTCGTTAAGATAGAGAATGCCCTATCGGTCTGGATTTTGGGCTGTAGGTAGAAGATGATTCCTATGGATACCAACATCATTAGAACTAAAGCCAAGACCTTGCTGTTCTCATAAGCAGCCTCTCGCCTACTCGGCCACCTGGACGGCCTCATTGAGAACCATCTCGTATCTCAAATTTGTCTCATATTATCGAGGTAAAAATACGCTCGGAATTTTCCTTGTATCTTAAATTTCTTGTATGTTGCGACACTCATATATGTCAAGGTCTGTATAGGGGCAGAAACATATTTGTGCATACAGTCTGGTATTTATAATAGCGGTGATCCTACTTTGCGGTTTTTCAATTATCACGGCCATGTCTGGTCTACATTATCTGCGATATTCAAAGGAAAATTAGAACATTTTTACCTACTCCTGCTTGTT